>NC_048581.1:65323642-65336142 GCF_013265735.2 Oncorhynchus mykiss
GAGGAGGAGAGAATCAGGAGAGGATCAGGAGAGGAGGAGAGAATCAGGAGAGAATCAGGAGAGGATCAGGAGAGGATCAGGAGAGGATCAGGAGAGGAGGAGAGGATCAGCAGAGGAGGAGCAGAGGAGGTGAGGAGGAGTTGAGGAGAGGATCAGGAGAGGAGGAGAGGTGGAGGAGAGAATCAGGAGAGGAGAGGATCAGGAGAGGATCAGCAAAGGAGGAGGAGAGGAGGAGAGGAGGAGGAGAGGGGAGGAGGAGGAGAGGGGAGGAGGAGAAGAGGAGGAGGAGCAGAAGAGGAGAGGATCAGGAGGAAGAGGAGGAGAGGAGGAGGGGAGGGGAGAAGGATTAGGGGAGGAGGAGGAGGAGAGGAGGAGGAGAGGAGGAGGAGAAGAAGAGGAGAGGATCAGGAGGAAGAGGAGGAGAGGAGGAGGAGAGGATCAGGAGAGGAGGATCAGGAGAGGAGGAGAGGAGGGAGGAGAGGATCAAGAGAGGAGGAGGAGAGGAAGAGGAGAGGATCAGGAGAGAGAGGATCAGGAGAGAGAGGAGGAGATGAGGGGGAGGATCAGGAGAGGAGGGGGAGGATCAGGAGAGAGGATAGGAGGAGATGAGGAGGGTAGGAGGAGGAGAGGAGGAGGAGAGCATGTAAGAGCCAGTCACCACAGGATCACAGTGTCTTTGCGTCTAATGCCAGAAACCTGCATTTGTAAACTGGGTGACATGAAAGAGAGAGAGCGAGAGAGAGAGCGAGAGAGAGCGAGAGAGAGAGAGCAAGTGAGAGAGAGAGAGAGAGAGAGAGAGCAAGAGAGCAAGAGAGTGAGAGAGTGAGAGAGAGAGGGGGGGGGAAGGAGAGGGTAGAGGGCAGTGTGTCACAGAGACAAACAGGGAAGAGTCCATCACACTAACATAAGAGTCACAGTGACAAACAGGGAACAGTCCATCACACTAACATCAGCGTCACAGAGACAAACAGGGAACAGTCCATCACATAAACATCAGAGTCACAGAGACATACAGGGAACAGTCCATCACACTAACATCAGAGCATCAGAGACAAACAGGGAACAGTCCATCACACTAACATCATAGTCACAGAGACAAACAGGGAACAGTCCATCACAGTGACATCAGAGTCACAGAGACAAACAGGGAACAGTCCATCACACTAACATCAGAGTCACAGAGACAAACAGGGAACAGTCCATCACACTAACATCAGAGTCACAGTCCATCACACTGACATCAGAGTCACAGAGACAAACAGGGAACAGTCCATCACACTGACATCAGAGTCACAGAGACATACAGGGAACAGTCCATCACACTAACATCAGAGTCAGTCACAGAGGAACCAGCATCACCACCTCCAGCCCTTATCTCTGACCGAGCTAACAAGAGTCAGGTTCAGTAGGACACAACATAGGGAAACCTTTTGTACCTAGTAAACATGACCGTTTTGTACCTAGAAAACATGACCATTTGTACCTAGTAAACATGACTGTTTTGATAGTAAACATTACCATTTGTACCTAGTAAACATGACTGTTTTGATAGTAAACATGACTATTTTGATAGTAAACATGACTGTTTTGATAGTAAACATGACTGTTTTGATAGTAAACATGACCGTTTTGTACCTAGTAAACATGACTGTTTTGATTGTAAACTTGCCTGTTTTGATAGTGAACATGCCTGTTTTGATAGTAAACATGACCATTTTGTACCTAGTAAACATGACTATTTTGATAGTAAACATGACCGTTTTGTACCTAGTAAACTTGCCTGTTTTGATAGTGAACATGACTATTTTGATAGTAAACATGACCGTTTTGTACCTAGTAAACATGACTGTTTTGATAGTGAACATGACTGTTTTGATAATAAATATGACAGTTTTGTACCTAGTGAACATGACTATTTTGATAGTAAACATGACAGTTTTGTACCTAGTAAACGTGATCGTTTTGATAGTAAACATGACTGTTTTGTACCTAGTAAACTTGCCTGTTTTGATAGTGAACATGACTATTTTGAAAGTAAACATGACCGTTTTGTACCTAGTAAACTTGCCTGTTTTGATAGTGAACATGACTATTTTGGTAGTAAATATGACCGTTTTGTACCTAGTAAACATGACTGTTTTGCTAGTAAACATGACTGTTTTGATAGTAAATATGACTGTTTTGATAGTGAACATGACTATTTTGATAGTAAACATGACAGTTTTGTACCTAGTAAACATGACTGTTTTGATAGTAAACATGACTGTTTTGATAGTGAACATGACTATTTTGATAGTAAACATGACAGTTTTGTACCTAGTAAACATGACTGTTTTGATAGTAAACTTGTCAGTTTTGATAGTAAACGTGACTGTTTTGACAGTAAACGTGACCGTTTTGATAGTAAAGATGACTGTTTTGTACCTAGTAAACTTGCCTGTTTGATAGTGAACATTACTATTTTGATAGTAAACATGACTGTTTTGATAGTGAACATGACTGTTTTGACAGTAAACGTGACCGTTTTGATAGTAAACCTGACTGGTTTGTACCTAGTAAACATGACTGTTTTGATAGTGAACATGACTATTTTGATAGTAAACATGACTGTTTTGATAGTAAACTTGCCTGTTTTGATTGTGAACATGACCGTTTTGATAGTAAACATGACTGTTTTGTACCTAGTAAACCTGCCTGTTTTGATAGTGAACATGACTATTTTGATAGTAAACATGACCGTTTTGTACATAGTAAACATGACTGTTTTGATAGTGAAAATGACTATTTTGATAGGAAACATGACCGTTTTGTACCTAGTAAACTTGCCTGTTTTGATAGTGAACATGACTATTTTGATAGTAAACGTGACCGTTTTGTACATAGTAAACATGACTGTTTTGATAGTAAACATGCCTGTTTTGATAGTAAACATGACTGTTTTGATAGCAAACATGAACGTTTTGTACATAGTAAACATGACTGGTTTGTACCTAGTAAACATGCCTGTTTTGATAATAAACATGACTGTTTTGATAGTGAACATGACTGTTTTGATAGTAAACATGCCTGTTTTGCTAGTGAAAATTACTATTTTGATAGGAAACATGACCGTTTTGTACCTAGTAAACTTGCCTGTTTTGATAGTGAACATGACTATTTTGATAGTAAACATGACTGTTTTGTACCTACTAAACATGCCTGTTTTGCTAGTAAACATGACTGTTTTGATAGTGAACATGACTATTTTGATAGTTAACATGACTATTTTGATAGTAAACATGACAGTTTTGTACCTAGTAAACAGGACTGTTTTGATAGTGAACATGACTATTTTGATAGTAAATATGACCGTTTTGTACCTAGTAAACATGACTGTTTTGATAGTGAACATGACTATTTTGATAGAAAACATGACAGTTTTGTACCTAGTAAACATGACTGTTTTGATAGTGAACATAACTATTTTGATAGAAAACATGACAGTTTTGTACCTAGTAAACATGACTGTTTTGATAGTAAACATGACTGTTTTGATAGTGAACATGACTGTTTTGTACCTAGTAAACATGACTGTTTTGATAGTAAACGTGACCTTTTTGATAGTAAACATGACAGTTTTGTACCTAGTAAACGTGATCGTTTTGATAGTAAACATGACTGTTTTGTACCTAGTAAACTTGCCTGTTTTGATAGTGAACATGACTATTTTGAAAGTAAACATGACCGTTTTGTACCTAGTAAACTTGCCTGTTTTGATAGTGAACATGACTATTTTGGTAGTAAATATGACCGTTTTGTACCTAGTAAACATGACTGTTTTGCTAGTAAACATGACTGTTTTGATAGTAAACATGACTGTTTTGATAGTGAACATGACTATTTTGATAGTAAACATGACAGTTTTGTACCTAGTAAACATGACTGTTTTGATAGTAAACATGACTGTTTTGATAGTGAACATGACTATTTTGATAGTAAACATGACAGTTTTGTACCTAGTAAACATGACTGTTTTGATAGTAAACTTGTCAGTTTTGATAGTAAACGTGACTGTTTTGACAGTAAACGTGACCGTTTTGATAGTAAAGATGACTGTTTTGTACCTAGTAAACTTGCCTGTTTGATAGTGAACATTACTATTTTGATAGTAAACATGACTGTTTTGATAGTGAACATGACTGTTTTGACAGTAAACGTGACCGTTTTGATAGTAAACCTGACTGGTTTGTACCTAGTAAACATGACTGTTTTGATAGTGAACATGACTATTTTGATAGTAAACATGACTGTTTTGATAGTAAACTTGCCTGTTTTGATTGTGAACATGACCGTTTTGATAGTAAACATGACTGTTTTGTACCTAGTAAACCTGCCTGTTTTGATAGTGAACATGACTATTTTGATAGTAAACATGACCGTTTTGTACATAGTAAACATGACTGTTTTGATAGTGAAAATGACTATTTTGATAGGAAACATGACCGTTTTGTACCTAGTAAACTTGCCTGTTTTGATAGTGAACATGACTATTTTGATAGTAAACGTGACCGTTTTGTACATAGTAAACATGACTGTTTTGATAGTAAACATGCCTGTTTTGATAGTAAACATGACTGTTTTGATAGCAAACATGAACGTTTTGTACATAGTAAACATGACTGGTTTGTACCTAGTAAACATGCCTGTTTTGATAATAAACATGACTGTTTTGATAGTGAACATGACTGTTTTGATAGTAAACATGCCTGTTTTGCTAGTGAAAATTACTATTTTGATAGGAAACATGACCGTTTTGTACCTAGTAAACTTGCCTGTTTTGATAGTGAACATGACTATTTTGATAGTAAACATGACTGTTTTGTACCTACTAAACATGCCTGTTTTGCTAGTAAACATGACTGTTTTGATAGTGAACATGACTATTTTGATAGTGAACATGACTATTTTGATAGTAAACATGACAGTTTTGTACCTAGTAAACAGGACTGTTTTGATAGTGAACATGACTATTTTGATAGTAAATATGACCGTTTTGTACCTAGTAAACATGACTGTTTTGATAGTGAACATGACTATTTTGATAGAAAACATGACAGTTTTGTACCTAGTAAACATGACTGTTTTGATAGTGAACATAACTATTTTGATAGAAAACATGACAGTTTTGTACCTAGTAAACATGACTGTTTTGATAGTAAACATGACTGTTTTGATAGTGAACATGACTGTTTTGTACCTAGTAAACATGACTGTTTTGATAGTAAACGTGACCTTTTTGATAGTAAACATGACTGTTTAGTACCTAGTAAACTTGCCTGTTTTGATAGTGAACATGACTGTTTTGATAGTGAACATGACTGTTTTGACAGTAAACTTGACCGTTTTGATAGTAAACATGACAGTTTTGTACCTAGTAAACTTGCTTGTTTTGATAGTGAACATGACTATTTTGATAGTAAACATGACTGTTTTGATAGTAAACATGACTGTTTTGACAGTAAACGTGACCGTTTTGATAGTAAACATGACAGTTTTGTACCTAGTAAACTTGCCTGTTTTGATAGTGAACATGACTATTTTGATAGTAAACATGACTTTTTTTTACCTACTAAACATGCTTGTTTTGCTAGTAAACATGACTGTTTTGATAGTGAACATGACTATTTTGATAGTGAACATGACTATTTTGATAGTAAACGTGACAGTTTTGTACCTGGTAAACAGGACTGTTTTGATAGTGAACATGACTATTTTGATAGTAAATATGACCGTTTTGTACCTAGTAAACATGACTGTTTTGATAGTGAACATGACTATTTTGATAGTGAACATGACTGTTTTGTACCTACTAAACATGCCTGTTTTGTTAGTAAACATGACTGTTTTGATAGTGAACATGACTATTTTGATAGTGAACATGACAATTTTGATAGTAAATATGACCGTTTTGTACCTAGTAAACAGGACTGTTTTGATAGTGAACATGACTATTTTGATAGTAAACATGACAGTTTTGTACCTAGTAAACATGACTGTTTTGACTGTAAACGTGACCGTCTTGATAGTAAACATGACAGTTTTGTACCTAGTAAACATGACTGTTTTGATAGTAAACATGACTGTTTTGAAAGTAAACATGACTGTTTTGATAGTAAACTTGCCTGTTTTGATTGTGAACATGACCGTTTTGATAGTAAACATGACTGTTTTGTACATAGTAAACTTGCCTGTTTTGATAGTGAACATGACTATTTTGATAGTAAACATGACCGTTTTGTACATAGTAAACATGACTGTTTTGATAGTGAAAATGACTATTTTGATAGGAAACATGACCGTTTTGTACCTAGTAAACTTGCCTGTTTTGATAGTGAACATGACTATTTTGATAGTAAACGTGACCGTTTTGTACATAGTAAACATGACTGTTTTGATAGTAAACATGCCTGTTTTGATAGTAAACATGACTGTTTTGATAGCAAACATGAACGTTTTGTACATAGTAAACATGACTGGTTTGTACCTAGTAAACATGCCTGTTTTGTACCTAGTAAACATGACTGTTTTGATAGTGAACATGACTATTTTGATAGTAAACATGACTGTTTTGATAGTAAACTTGCCTGTTTTGATTGTGAACATGACCGTTTTGATAGTAAACATGACTGTTTTGTACCTAGTAAACTTGCCTGTTTTGATAGTGAACATGACTATTTTGATAGTAAACATGACTTTTTTGTACCTACTAAACATGCTTGTTTTGCTAGTAAACATGACTGTTTTGATAGTGAACATGACTATTTTGATAGTGAACATGACTATTTTGATAGTAAACGTGACAGTTTTGTACATAGTAAACAGGACTGTTTTGATAGTGAACATGACTATTTTGATAGTAAATATGACCGTTTTGTACCTAGTAAACTTGACTGTTTTGATAGTGAAAATGACTATTTTGATAGTAAATATGACCGTTTTGTACCTAGTAAACTTGACTGTTTTGATAGTGAACATGACTATTTTGATAGTAAACATGACTTTTTTGTACCTACTAAACATGCTTGTTTTGCTAGTAAACATGACTGTTTTGATAGTGAACATGACTATTTTGATAGTGAACATGACTATTTTGATAGTAAACGTGACAGTTTTGTACATAGTAAACAGGACTGTTTTGATAGTGAACATGACTTATTTGATAGTAAATATGACCGTTTTGTACCTAGTAAACATGACTGTTTTGATAGTGAACATGACTATTTTGATAGTGAACATGACTGTTTTGTACCTACTAAACATGCCTGTTTTGCTAGTAAACATGACTGTTTTGATAGTGAACATGACTATTTTGATAGTGAACATGACAATTTTGATAGTAAATATGACCGTTTTGTACCTAGTAAACAGGACTGTTTTGATAGTGAACATGACTATTTTGATAGTAAACATGACAGTTTTGTACCTAGTAAACATGACTGTTTTGACTGTAAACGTGACCGTTTTGATAGTAAACATGACTGTTTTGATAGTAAACTTGCCTGTTTTGATTGTGAACATGACCGTTTTGATAGTAAACATGACTGTTTTGTACCTAGTAAACTTGCCTGTTTTGATAGTGAACATGACTATTTTGATAGTAAACATGACCGTTTTGTACATAGTAAACATGACTGTTTTGATAGTGAAAATGACTATTTTGATAGGAAACATGACCGTTTTGTACCTAGTAAACTTGCCTGTTTTGATAGTGAACATGACTATTTTGATAGTAAACGTGACCGTTTTGTACATAGTGAACATGACTATTTTGATAGTAAACATGACAGTTTTGTACCTAGTAAACATGACTGTTTTGACTGTAAACGTGACCGTCTTGATAGTAAACATGACAGTTTTGTACCTAGTAAACATGACTGTTTTGATAGTAAACATGACTGTTTTGAAAGTAAACATGACTGTTTTGATAGTAAACTTGCCTGTTTTGATTGTGAACATGACCGTTTTGATAGTAAACATGACTGTTTTGTACATAGTAAACTTGCCTGTTTTGATAGTGAACATGACTATTTTGATAGTAAACATGACCGTTTTGTACATAGTAAACATGACTGTTTTGATAGTGAAAATGACTATTTTGATAGGAAACATGACCGTTTTGTACCTAGTAAACTTGCCTGTTTTGATAGTGAACATGACTATTTTGATAGTAAACGTGACCGTTTTGTACATAGTAAACATGACTGTTTTGATAGTAAACATGCCTGTTTTGATAGTAAACATGACTGTTTTGATAGCAAACATGAACGTTTTGTACATAGTAAACATGACTGGTTTGTACCTAGTAAACATGCCTGTTTTGTACCTAGTAAACATGACTGTTTTGATAGTGAACATGACTATTTTGATAGTAAACATGACTGTTTTGATAGTAAACTTGCCTGTTTTGATTGTGAACATGACCGTTTTGATAGTAAACATGACTGTTTTGTACCTAGTAAACTTGCCTGTTTTGATAGTGAACATGACTATTTTGATAGTAAACATGACTTTTTTGTACCTACTAAACATGCTTGTTTTGCTAGTAAACATGACTGTTTTGATAGTGAACATGACTATTTTGATAGTGAACATGACTATTTTGATAGTAAACGTGACAGTTTTGTACATAGTAAACAGGACTGTTTTGATAGTGAACATGACTATTTTGATAGTAAATATGACCGTTTTGTACCTAGTAAACTTGACTGTTTTGATAGTGAAAATGACTATTTTGATAGTAAATATGACCGTTTTGTACCTAGTAAACTTGACTGTTTTGATAGTGAACATGACTATTTTGATAGTAAACATGACTTTTTTGTACCTACTAAACATGCTTGTTTTGCTAGTAAACATGACTGTTTTGATAGTGAACATGACTATTTTGATAGTGAACATGACTATTTTGATAGTAAACGTGACAGTTTTGTACATAGTAAACAGGACTGTTTTGATAGTGAACATGACTTATTTGATAGTAAATATGACCGTTTTGTACCTAGTAAACATGACTGTTTTGATAGTGAACATGACTATTTTGATAGTGAACATGACTGTTTTGTACCTACTAAACATGCCTGTTTTGCTAGTAAACATGACTGTTTTGATAGTGAACATGACTATTTTGATAGTGAACATGACAATTTTGATAGTAAATATGACCGTTTTGTACCTAGTAAACAGGACTGTTTTGATAGTGAACATGACTATTTTGATAGTAAACATGACAGTTTTGTACCTAGTAAACATGACTGTTTTGACTGTAAACAAGACCGTTTTGATAGTAAACATGACTGTTTTGATAGTAAACTTGCCTGTTTTGATTGTGAACATGACCGTTTTGATAGTAAACATGACTGTTTTGTACCTAGTAAACTTGCCTGTTTTGATAGTGAACATGACTATTTTGATAGTAAACATGACCGTTTTGTACATAGTAAACATGACTGTTTTGATAGTGAAAATGACTATTTTGATAGGAAACATGACCGTTTTGTACCTAGTAAACTTGCCTGTTTTGATAGTGAACATGACTATTTTGATAGTAAACGTGACCGTTTTGTACATAGTAAACATGACTGTTTTGATAGTAAACATGCCTGTTTTGATAGTAAACATGACTGTTTTGATAGCAAACATGAACGTTTTGTACATAGTAAACATGACTGGTTTGTACCTAGTAAACATGCCTGTTTTGTACCTAGTAAACATGACTGTTTTGATAGTGAACATGACTATTTTGATAGTAAACATGACTGTTTTGATAGTAAACTTGCCTGTTTTGATTGTGAACATGACCGTTTTGATAGTAAACATGACTGTTTTGTACCTAGTAAACTTGCCTGTTTTGATAGTGAACATGACTATTTTGATAGTAAACATGACCGTTTTGTACATAGTAAACATGACTGTTTTGATAGTGAAAATGACTATTTTGATAGGAAACATGACCGTTTTGTACCTAGTAAACTTGCCTGTTTTGATAGTGAACATGACTATTTTGATAGTAAACGTGACCGTTTTGTACATAGTAAACATGACTGTTTTGATAGTAAACATGCCTGTTTTGATAGTAAAAATGACTGTTTTGATAGCAAACATGAACGTTTTGTACATAGTAAACATGACTGGTTTGTACCTAGTAAACATGCCTGTTTTGATAATAAACATGACTGTTTTGATAGTGAACATGACTGTTTTGATAGTAAACATGCCTGTTTTGCTAGTGAAAATGACTATTTTGATAGGAAACATGACCGTTTTGTACCTAGTAAACTTGCCTGTTTTGATAGTGAACATGACTATTTTGATAGTAAACATGACAGTTTTGTACCTAGTAAACATGACTGTTTTGATAGTAAACATGACTGTTTTGATAGTGAACATGACTGTTTTGTACCTAGTAAACATGACTGTTTTGATAGTAAACGTGACCTTTTTGATAGTAAACATGACTGTTTAGTACCTAGTAAACTTGCCTCTTTTGATAGTGAACATGACTGTTTTGATAGTGAACATGACTGTTTTGACAGTAAACGTGACCGTTTTGATAGTAAACATGACAGTTTTGTACCTAGTAAACTTGCTTGTTTTGATAGTGAACATGACTATTTTGATAGTAAACATGACTGTTTTGATAGTAAACATGACTGTTTTGACAGTAAACGTGACCGTTTTGATAGTAAACATGACTTTTTTGTACCTACTAAACATGCTTGTTTTGCTAGTAAACATGACTGTTTTGATAGTGAACATGACTATTTTGATAGTGAACATGACTATTTTGATAGTAAACGTGACAGTTTTGTACATAGTAAACAGGACTGTTTTGATAGTGAACATGACTATTTTGATAGTAAATATGACCGTTTTGTACCTAGTAAACTTGACTGTTTTGATAGTGAAAATGACTATTTTGATAGTAAATATGACCGTTTTGTACCTAGTAAACTTGACTGTTTTGATAGTGAACATGACTATTTTGATAGTAAACATGACTTTTTTGTACCTACTAAACATGCTTGTTTTGCTAGTAAACATGACTGTTTTGATAGTGAACATGACTATTTTGATAGTGAACATGACTATTTTGATAGTAAACGTGACAGTTTTGTACATAGTAAACAGGACTGTTTTGATAGTGAACATGACTTATTTGATAGTAAATATGACCGTTTTGTACCTAGTAAACATGACTGTTTTGATAGTGAACATGACTATTTTGATAGTGAACATGACTGTTTTGTACCTACTAAACATGCCTGTTTTGCTAGTAAACATGACTGTTTTGATAGTGAACATGACTATTTTGATAGTGAACATGACAATTTTGATAGTAAATATGACCGTTTTGTACCTAGTAAACAGGACTGTTTTGATAGTGAACATGACTATTTTGATAGTAAACATGACAGTTTTGTACCTAGTAAACATGACTGTTTTGACTGTAAACGTGACCGTTTTGATAGTAAACATGACTGTTTTGATAGTAAACTTGCCTGTTTTGATTGTGAACATGACCGTTTTGATAGTAAACATGACTGTTTTGTACCTAGTAAACTTGCCTGTTTTGATAGTGAACATGACTATTTTGATAGTAAACATGACCGTTTTGTACATAGTAAACATGACTGTTTTGATAGTGAAAATGACTATTTTGATAGGAAACATGACCGTTTTGTACCTAGTAAACTTGCCTGTTTTGATAGTGAACATGACTATTTTGATAGTAAACGTGACCGCTTTGTACATAGTAAACATGACTGTTTTGATAGTAAACATGCCTGTTTTGATAGTAAACATGACTGTTTTGATAGCAAACATGAACGTTTTGTACATAGTAAACATGACTGGTTTGTACCTAGTAAACATGCCTGTTTTGTACCTAGTAAACATGACTGTTTTGATAGTGAACATGACTATTTTGATAGTAAATATGACCGTTTTGTACCTAGTAAACATGACTGTTTTGATAGTGAACATGACTATTTTGATAGTGAACATGACTGTTTTGTACCTACTAAACATGCCTGTTTTGCTAGTAAACATGACTGTTTTGATAGTGAACATGACTATTTTGATAGTGAACATGACAATTTTGATAGTAAATATGACCGTTTTGTACCTAGTAAACAGGACTGTTTTGATAGTGAACATGACTATTTTGATAGTAAACATGACAGTTTTGTACCTAGTAAACATGACTGTTTTGACTGTAAACGTGACCGTTTTGATAGTAAACATGACAGTTTTAGACCTAGTAAACATGACTGTTTTGATAGTAAACATGACTGTTTTGATAGTAAACATGACTGTTTTGACAGTAAACTTGCCTGTTTTGATTGTGAACATGACCGTTTTGATAGTAAACATGACCGTTTTGTTCCTAGGAAACTTGCCTGTTTTGATAGTGAACATGACTATTTTGATAGTAAACATGACCGTTTTGTACCTAGTAAACA
>NC_048581.1:65341142-65383642 GCF_013265735.2 Oncorhynchus mykiss
CTTCCACAAAGCTGTGAACGATCTGAGAGACAAGGAAAGAAGGGCATTCTATGTCATCAAAAGGAACATAAATGTCAAAATACCAATTAGGATCTGGCTAAAAATACTTGAATCAGTCATAGAGCTCATTGCCCTTTACGGTTGTGAGGTCTGGGGTCCGCTCACCAACCAAGACTTCACAAAATGGGACAAACACCAAATTGAGACTCTGCATACAGAATTCTGCAAAATATCCCCCGTGTACAACGTAGAACACCAAATAATGCATGCAGAGTAGAATTAGGCCGATACCCACTAATTATCAAAATCCAGAAAAGAGCTGTTAAATTCCACAACCACCTAAAAGGAAGCGATTCCCAAACCTTCCACAACAAAGCCATCACCTACAGAGAGATGAACATGGAGAAGAGCCCCTAAGCAAGCTGGTCCTGGGGCTCTGTTCACAAACACAAACACACCACAGAGAGCCCCAGGACAGCAGCACAATTAGACCCAACCAAATCATGAGAAAACAAAAAGATAATTACTTGACACATTGGAAAGATTTAACAAAAAAACAGAGCAAACTAGAATGCTATTTGGCCCTACACAGAGAGTACACAGCGGCAGAATACCTGACAACTGTGACTGACCCAAAAGTAAGAAAAGCTTTGACTATGAGCATAGCCTTGCTATTGAGAAAGGCCGCCGTAGGCAGACATGGCTCTAACCTCCTGCCCAATGTATGACCATATTAGAGAGACATATTTCCCTCAGATTACACAGATCCACAAAGAATTCGAAAACAAATCCATTTTTGATAAACTCCCATATCTACTGGGTGAAATTCCACAGTGTGCCATCACAGCAGCAAGATTTGTGACCTGTTGCCACGAGAAAAGGGCAACCAGTGAAGAATAAACACCATTGTAAATACAACCCATAGTTATGCTTATTTATTTTATCTTGTGTCCTTTAACCATTTGTACATTGTTAAAACACTGTATATATATAATATGACATTTGTAATGTCTTTATTGTTTTGAAACTTCTGTATGTGTAATGTTTACTGTTCATTTTTATTGTTTATTTCACTTTATATATTCACTTTATATATTATCTACTGTGTGTATGTGTGTGTGTGTGTGTGTGTGTGTGTGTGTGTGTGTGTGTGTGTGTGTGTGTGTGTCATCCATACCTGAATGATCTCTGTAGGTGGAAACGCCTGATTCAATCCTGTCTCACTCCTTCTGTTGGGTCAACTATCTGTCTCACTCTCATTCTAGCTGTCTGTCTTTCTTTCCCTCCCCACTTCCACTCCCCTTCGCTTTCTCCCTACTGTCTCACAGACTTCTGCTGTTGGGAAAGATTCAATCTCTAGTTCATTCCGTGACTAAGGAGGGGCTCCCTGCGTTGATGTGGCTCTGTGGGACTTTCGTGCAGTGAGAGGGAAGTTTATTCTATGTGGTCTGTGGATGACTGTGGTTGACTGTGGTTGTGTGTGTTATTGTTCTTGTTGTGTGGCTATCGACAACCCACCCACCTTCTCCCAACCCAACCACTGGTGGTGTAGTTATACAGATGAGAGAGGCGCTCTAAGCTTTTATCTTGTGGAGTTGGAGCATAGTACTACGGGCTAAGGGCACCAGTCTCATGCCATTGCTCACACATACTCACCTAATGTATGTTTGTGTGTGTGTGTGTGTGTGTGTGTGTGTGTGTGTGTGTGTGTGTGTGTGTGTGTGTGTGTGTGTGTGTGTGTGTGTGTGTGTGTGTGTGTGTGTGTGTGTGTGTGTTTGTGTGTGTGTGTGTGTGCGTGTGTGTGGCACTAGGGGCTGAGGGCTCCAGTCTCATGCCAAAACTACTTCACTTTATCAGTCAATTTACTTAATGGACCCTCTTCACCCCTCATCTGCTGTTTATCTGCCTGGCGTTCCCCCAGCTTAGGTTATGCTCTCTCCCATGGCACAGCTTGTTGCAGACTTAGCAGAAACACCATTGCACTATATTCCAGAACTAAAGACCCTCAAAGCTAGAAATCAATGATTGTTTATCATTGTTTATGACATATTATTTTGAGTCACGTGACCACGGTATATCTAGACTTATGGGTCTTATGAGTAGATGGAAACAGGTCTGATCTGCAAAGACATTTAAGTAAACAATACTTCAAAACAGAACAGTAATGTTCATATTACGCATTTGTGTTGCATACAGAGTGGATATAAACAGCATCTGTGAATGCATGACGAAAGCCTTGATATCTGGCCACGGCCAGTTCTTCTGACCATCCAACTACAGCTCAACCCAGCAGGAAGTGTTGCCAAGAGTAATGCCCGCTGGCTTGGAGGAAGAGAGCGAGAGAGACAGACAGACAGAGAGAGAGAGAGTGAGAGACAGACAGACAGACAGGCAGACAGACAGGCAGGCAGACAGACAGGCCGGCATTTTATGATCATCAAACGATTGCGTTGATGATAAAGAGGGTAGTAATAATGGAGATGACGAGTTGGCTCAGTGAACACATAATACATCAGCACCAGTTGGTGGCGCTCTTTTTCAAACATCTTTACTGTATGTATACTGTGTTTCGGTGAAGAAAAAGCCTTTTCCATTCTCTAACTACCTTTCCAGCTAAGAACAAACATTCCTACAACTTTAGAGAACGTTCCCATAAGAGTCTCATAAGGTCATTAACCAGTTGGATATAGTGGGCGCTCTTTTAATTGTTGGATGAAAAACGTTCCCGTTTTAAACAAGATATTTTGTCACGAAAAATGCTTGACTATGCATATAATTGACAGCTTTGGAAAGAAAACACTCTGACGTTTCCAAAACTGCAAAGATATTGTCTGTGAGTGCCACAGAACTGATGTTACAGGCGAAACCCAGATAAAAATCAAATCAGGAAGTGACGCATTTTTTGAAACCGCCTAATGCCAATGACTCCTTATATGGCTGTGAAGGAACTAGGAGTCAGCTTACGTTTTCCACGTTTTCCCCAAGGTGTCTGCAGCATTGTGACGTCATTTTAGGCATTTCCATTGGAGAATGGCTGTAAGAGACCATATAGGGCGAGTGGACGCATGGTGTCTCCCGGAGAAAACCTTGCGTGAAATACTGAGGTAGCCATTTTTCCAATCGTTTCTTATGAGAAACCATCTGCCTCGACGGATATATTATCGAATACATATGTTAAAAACACCTTGAGGACGGATCCTAAACAACGTTTGCCGTGTTTCTGTCGATATTATGGAGTTAATTTTGAAAAAAGTTTGGCGTTAATGGTAGCATTTTCGGTCGATTTCTCAGCCAAGCAGGATGAACAAACGCAACGTTTTTCACCTACAAAAATATTATTTTTGGAAAAAAGGAACATTTGCTATCTAACTGGGAGTCTCCTGAGTGAAAGCATCTGAAGTTCTTCAAAGGTAAATTATTTAATTTGGTTGCTTTTCTTATTTTTGTGAAAATGTTGACTGCTGCCAGCAGAGCCTAGCATAGCATTATGCAATGATAACATTACACAAATGCTTGTCTAGCATTGGCTGTAAAGCATATTTTGAAAATCTGAGATGACAGTGTTGTTAACAAAAGGCTAAGCTTGTGTTTCAATATATTTATTTCATTTAATTTGTGATTTTCATGAATAGGAAACGTTGCGTTATGGTAATGTGCTTGATTATGGGCTATGATTATGCTCCCGGATACGTGATTGCTCGTCGCTAGAGGTTAAAAACATCCTAAAGATTGATTCTACACATTGTTTGACAAGTTTCTACAAACTGTAATGGAATTGTTTTTCTTTTCGCCTGGCCTGCCCGTCATGAATTTGGATTTTTGAACTAAACGGAGGTATTTGGACATAAATGATGGACTTTATCAAACAAAACAAACATTTAAAACAAACATT
Source organism: Oncorhynchus mykiss (assembly GCF_013265735.2). Taxonomy (NCBI): domain Eukaryota; kingdom Metazoa; phylum Chordata; class Actinopteri; order Salmoniformes; family Salmonidae; genus Oncorhynchus; species Oncorhynchus mykiss. The sequence continues at coordinate 65,345,035 of NC_048581.1, forward strand.
TATTGTGGAACTGGGATTCCTGGGAGTGCATTCTGATAAAGATCATCAAAGGTAAGTGAATATTTATAATGCTATTTCTGACTTTTGTTGATTCCACAACATGGAGAGTATCTGTATGGCTTGTTTTTGTGTCTGAGTGCCGTACTCAGATTACTACATGGTGTGCATTTTCCGTAAAGTTATTTTGAAATCTGACACAGCGGTTGCATTAAGAAGAAGTTCATCTAAAGTTTCATGTACACGTGTATCTTTTATCAATGTTTATTATGAGAATTTCTGTAAATTGATGTGGCTTTCTGCAAAGTCACCGCATGTTTTGGAGGCAAAATATTACTGAACATAACGCGCCAATGTAAACTAAGATTTTTGGATATAAAATACATGTACATGTATTGTGTATCATGAAGTCCTATGAGTGTCATCGGATAAAATTAATCACTAACCGTTGATGATCTTCATCTCTATTTCTGCTTTTGTGACTCCTCTCTTTGTCTGGAAAAATGTACGATATTCATGTTCTAGACATGTTTAAAACCTGTTCAGGATAGGGGGCGGTATTTCCCCTTTGGATGAATTGCGTGCCCATAGTGAACTGCATAAAAATCTTTCCTAAATTGCTAATATATGCATATTATTATTATTATTGGATAGAAAACACTCTGAAGCTTCTAAAACCGTTTGAATTATGTCTGTGAGTATAACAGAACTCACAGGGCAGGCATTCTTCCAAACTAGTTTTGAGATCCTATAAGTTGGGGCAACTTCAACGTCATCGCCCCCTCCCTTCCCAAACAGTTATGGATCTGGAAACACTTCTTATGTCTTCCACTAGATGTCCTCATTCAGTAGAACGTGGAATAGTGCATGTGCTGTGAACTTTGACCTAATGGGTTGGAAAACTGTAAGTGTCCCAAGGATTTTCATGTGTGTGAAAGGCGCGCTTGGGGAAGAGTGGTTCCTTTGTTCCAATCAGCCTCAGGCGAACATGGATGTCCCAGGTGGAATATATTCCATCTGTATGATTATAACATCCTAAAGATTGATTCTGCACTTAGTTTGACCAGTTTCGTCGACCTATAATATGTAATTTGGAAGTTTTGATGCTGGACCAGAAGTAATTTTTTGGGCATTTGAGCTGAAAGTGTGCTGTGTTTTCGCCGTAAAACATTTTAAAAATCTGACACGCTGGGTAGATGAACAAGGTGTTTATCTTTCATTTGAGGTATTGTACTTGTTAATGTGTGGAGGTTAAATATTTCCCCTCGGGGAACCCCTGGCATCAACAGGTTTTAATGGGAGCGTTGCAGTAACATTTCTGAGTATCAGTTGTCAGGATGTCGCTTGATGGTCCCATGGAATGTCTCCCCCCAAAAAAACAGACTGCTTTTAACATAGTGTTTTCAACACACTTTGATGTAGATGATCACATTGTGAATGTTAATTTATAGAGTATTATTTTTCAACATGTCCTCATCTGGGAGTTGAACTCACAACCTCTTGTTTGGTTCATCGGTATTCCGATCTTCCCACTATGCCACCGTGTCCGTGTCAGGGATTGCTTAAACTGACTATCCTTGGCATTTTTTTGTACATTTTATTTTACCTTTATTTAACTAGGCAAGTCAATTAAGAACAAATTCTTATTTGATATTGCAACCTTTCGGGTACTAGTCCAATGCTCTAACCACTAGGCTCCCTGCCTCTAACCACTAGGCTACATGCCTCTAACCACTAGGCTACCTGCCTCTAACCACTAGGCTACATGCCTCTAACCACTAGGCTACCTGCCTCTAAACACTAGGCTCCCTGCCTCTAACCATTAGGCTACATGCCTCTAACCACTAGGCTACCTGCCTCTAACCACTAGGCTCCCTGCCTCTAACCACTAGGCTACCTGCCTCTAACCACTAGGCTCCCTGCCTCTAACCACTAGGCTACCTGCCTCTAACCACTAGGCTACCTGCCTCTAACCACTAGGCTCCCTGCCTCTAACCACTAGGCTCCCTGCCTCTAACCACTAGGCTCCCTGCCTCTAACCACTAGGCTACCTGCCTCTAACCACTAGGCTCCCTGCCTCTAACCACTAGGCTACCTGCCTCTAACCACTAGGCTCCCTGCCTCTAACCACTAGGCTACCTGCCTCTAACCACTAGGCTACCTGCCTCTAACCACTAGGCTACCTGCCTCGAACCACTAGGCTCCCTGCCTCTAACCACTAGGCTACCTGCCTCTAACCACTAGGCTACCTGCCTCTAACCACTAGGCTACCTGCCTCGAACCACTAGGCTCCCTGCCTCTAACCACTAGGCTACCTGCCTCTAACCACTAGGCTACCTGCCTCTAACCACTAGGCTACCTGCCTCTAACCACTAGGCTCCCTGCCTCTAACCACTAGGCTACCTGCCTCTAACCACTAGGCTACCTGCCTCTAACCACTAGGCTCCCTGCCTCTAACCACTAGGCTACCTGCCTCTAAGCACTAGGCTACCTGCCTCTAACCACTAGGCTACCTGCCTCTAACCACTAGGCTACCTGCCTCTAACCACTAGGCTACCTGCCTCTAACCACTAGGCTACCTGCCACCCCAAATGGATTACTTATGTACTTGATGTACTTATTTAAAACATGTTGGAGCTTTCTGTACAGCTGTCTAATGTCAGTGCAGCATGTTAACCTGTTTTAATGATCCTCCTGATTCACTATGATCAATAGGGGTTTTCTTGATTGTACTTTAAAAAAAAAACATTTACCCCTTTTTTCTCCCCAATTCTGTGGTATCCAATTGTTTAGTAGCTACTATCTTGTCTCATCGCTACAACTCCCGTAAGGACTCGGGAGAGACGAAGGTTGAAAGTCATGCGGCCCCAAATACGCAACCCAACCAAGTCGCACTGCTTCTTAACACAACGCCATTCCAACCAGGAAGCCAGCCGCACCAATGTGTTGGAGGAAACACTGTGCACCTGGCAACCTTGGTTAGCGTGCACTGCGCCCGGCCCGCCACAGGAGTCGCTGGTGCGCGATGAGACTTCCATACCAGCCAAACCCTCCCTAACCCGGACGATGCTAGGCCAATTGTGCATCGCCCCACAGATTTCCCGGTCGGTTACAACAGAGCCTGGGCGCAAACCCAGAGTCTCTGGTGGCAAGCTGGCGCTGCAGTTCAGCACCCTTAACCAATGCGTCACCCGGGAGGCTTGATTGTACTTTTAACAGAGCTGAGATTTACTTGAACATTCACCCTATTGTTTACACCTATCAAGTTGTTACATCTAAATAAGTACCTAGAGAGGAGGGGATAAGGTTTCTTCTGGACAGGACCGACACCGGCCCAATAAGTACATGTCCTAGAGATGTCTCTTATTGGGACAGTGGTTAGGATATTTTAATTGGTGGTGGTGTCCTGGGTACAATACCTGCCAGAGGAGTCACCCTAATCTCACATTCTTAGCAATATATGTTTCTGTCATTATTTGGAAAGTTACAGCACACCGATCTGATTAAAATTAGTTTCTTAATGGCTGCGTTTCCACAGGCAGCTCAATTCTGATCTTGTTTCAGATCAGCTCTTTCTACAATAATTGGGCAATAGATAAGAATTGGGCTGCCTGTGTAAACGCAGCCAATGACACATGTTTGTTCTACATGGTACAGTCCCTATAGAAAGTCTACAACCCCTTGAACTGTTTCACATTTTGTTGCGTTACAAAGTGGGATTGAAATAGATTGAATTGTATTTTATTGTCATTCATCTACAAAATACTCCATCCTTTCAGAGTGAAAAGACATTTCACTTTGCCAATCTCAGTAAGTCAACACGCTGCTGAGGCTATGCCAGAGACAGCGGCCCCGGAGGACAACACACACACAAATGAATAAAAAACTTAATAGTTAAAATAGTCGTTGCAGAACTTCGTTGAGGCAGGTCTAAATTAGTTCATTGTACATAACAAATCCCATAATAACTTACATGGACCCATAATAACTTACATGGACCCATAATAACTTACATGGACCCATAATAACTTACATGGACCCATAATAACTTACATGGACCCATAATAACTTACATGGACCCATAATAACTTACATGGACCCATAATAACTTACATGGACCCATAATAATTTACATGGACCCATAATAATTTACATGGACCCATAATAACTTACATGGACCCATAATAATTTACATGGACCCATAATAACTTACATGGACCCATAATAACTTACATGGACCCATAATAACTTACATGGACCCATAATAACTTACATGGAGTGTGAAATCATAGAGATTGACATGAGTTTTGAATCACTACCCCTTCCACTGTCCCCCGTACATACAAACTCTGTAAGGTTCCACTGTCCCCCGTACATACAACATCTGTAAGGTTCCTCTGTCCCCAGTACATACAACATCTGTAAGGTTCCTCTGTCCCCAGTACATACAACATCTGTAAGGTTCCTCTGTCCCCAGTACATACAACATCTGTAAGGTTCCTCTGTCCCCCGTACATACAACATCTGTAAGGTTCCTCTGTCCCCAGTACATACAACATCTGTAAGGTTCCTCTGTCCCCAGTACATACAACATCTGTAAGGTTCCTCTGTCCCCAGTACATACAACATCTGTAAGGTTCCTCTGTCCCCCGTACATACAACATCTGTAAGGTTCCTCTGTCCCCAGTACATACAACATCTGTAAGGTTCCTCTGTCCCCCGTACATACAACATCTGTAAGGTTCCTCTGTCCCCAGTACATACAACATCTGTAAGGTTCCTCTGTCCCCAGTACATACAACATCTGTAAGGTTCCTCTGTCCCCAGTACATACAACATCTGTAAGGTTCCTCTGTCCCCAGTACATACAACATCTGTAAGGTTCCTCTGTCCCCCGTACATACAACATCTGTAAGGTTCCTCTGTCCCCCGTACATACAACATCTGTAAGGTTCCTCTGTCCCCAGTATATACAACATCTGTAAGGTTCCTCTGTCCCCCGTACAACTGTAAGGTTCCACTGTCCCCCGTAGATACAACATTTGTAAGGTTCCTCTGTCCCCCGTACATACAACATCTGTAAGGTTCCTCTGTCCCCCGTACATACAACATCTGTAAGGTTCCACTGTCCCCCGTACATACAACATCTGTAAGGTTCCTCTGTCCCCAGTACATACAACATCTGTAAGGTTCCTCTGTCCCCAGTACATACAACATCTGTAAGGTTCCTCTGTCCCCAGTACATACAACATCTGTAAGGTTCCTCTGTCCCCAGTATATACAACATCTGTAAGGTTCCTCTGTCCCCAGTACATACAACATCTGTAAGGTTCCTCTGTCCCCAGTACATACAACATCTGTAAGGTTCCTCTGTCCCCCGTACATACAACATCTGTAAGGTTCCTCTGTCCCCAGTATATACAACATCTGTAAGGTTCCTCTGTCCCCAGTATATACAACATCTGTAAGGTTCCTCTGTCCCCAGTACATACAACATCTGTAAGGTTCCTCTGTCCCCAGTATATACAACATCTGTAAGGTTCCTCTGTCCCCAGTACATACAACATCTGTAAGGTTCCTCTGTCCCCAGTACATACAACATCTGTAAGGTTCCTCTGTCCCCCGTACATACAACATCTGTAAGGTTCCTCTGTCCCCCGTACATATGTAAGGTTCCTCTGTCCCCAGTACATCTGTAAGGTTCCTCTGTCCCCAGTACATACAACATCTGTAAGGTTCCTCTGTCCCCAGTACATCTGTAAGGTTCCTCTGTCCCCAGTACATCTGTAAGGTTCCTCTGTCCCCCGTACATCTGTAAGGTTCCTCTGTCCCCAGTACATCTGTAAGGTTCCTCTGTCCCCAGTACATACAACATCTGTAAGGTTCCTCTGTCCCCAGTACATCTGTAAGGTTCCTCTGTCCCCAGTACATCTGTAAGGTTCCTCTGTCCCCAGTACATCTGTAAGGTTCCTCAGTGAAGTATTGAATTTAAAATCACAGATTCAACTACAAGCTAACCAGGGAGCTTTTAGAACGACTCATAAAGAAGGGCAGTGATTGGTAGATGGGTCACAATAACAAATGTAATATATATTTTACTAATTCAAGTTAATAATTATGCTGTGGAGGATGTATTAAACCACACAGACACATCAAAGATGCAGTCAACCTTCTGAACTGAGTTGCAGCACAGGAATGACAGTGATTATGGATTTCACCATGAAGCCACTGGTGATTTTTAAACACCTACAGAGTTCAACGGTTATGATGAGAGAACTGAGGATGGATAACAACATTGTAGTGACTCTTTGACAGAGTGAAACGAAGAATACAAATATACAGAGAGAAAACATTCTAAAACATTCAACAAGGCACTAAAGCTGAAGACGAACAAGGCACTAAAGCTGAAGCTGAACAAGGCACTAAAGCTGAAGCTGAACAAGGCACTAAAGCTGAAGATAAACAAGGCACTAAAGCTGAAGCTGAACAAGGCACTAAAGCTGAAGCTGAACAAGGCACTAAAGCTGAAGCTGAACAAGGCACTAAAGCTGAAGATGAACAAGGCACTAAAGCTGAAGCTGAACAAGGCACTAAAGCTGAAGATGCACAAGGCACTAAAGCTGAAGCTGAACAAGGCACTAAAGCTGAAGCTAAACAAGGCACTAAAGCTGAAGCTGAACAAGGCACTAAAGCTGAAGATGAACAAGGCACTAAAGCTGAAGATGAACAAGGCACTAAAGCTGAACAAGGCACTAAAGCAGAAGCTGAACAAGGCACTAAAGCTGAAGATGAACAAGGCACTAAAGCTGAACAAGGCACTAAAGCAGAAGATGAACAAGGCACTAAAGCTGAAGATGAACAAGGCACTAAAGCTGAAGATGAACAAGGCACTAAAGCTGAAGCTGAACAAGGCACTAAAGCTGAAGCTGAACAAGGCACTAAAGCTGAAAATGAACAAGGCGCTACGCTGAAGCTGAACAAGGCACTAAAGCTGAACAAGGCACTAAAGCTGAACAAGGCACTAAAGCTGAAGCTGAACAAGGCACTAAAGCTGAAGCTGAACAAGGCACTAAAGCTGAAGATGAACAAGGCACTAAAGCTGAAGATGAACAAGGCACTAAAGCTGAACAAGGCACTAAAGCAGAAGCTGAACAAGGCACTAAAGCTGAAGATGAACAAGGCACTAAAGCTGAAGATGAACAAGGCACTAAAGCTGAACAAGGCACTAAAGCTGAAGATGAACAAGGCACTAAAGCTGAAGCTGAACAAGGCACTAAAGCTGAAGCTGAACAAGGCACTAAAGCTGAAGATAAACAAGGCACTAAAGCTGAAGCTGAACAAGGCACTAAACCTGAAGCTGAACAAGGCACTAAAGCTGAAGCTGAACAAGGCACTAAAGCTGAAAATGCACAAGGCACTAAAGCTGAAGCTGAACAAGGCACTAAAGCTGAAGCTAAACAAGGCACTAAAGCTGAAGCTGAACAAGGCACTAAAGCTGAAGCTGAACAAGGCACTAAAGCTGAAAATGAACAAGGCGCTACGCTGAAGCTGAACAAGGCACTAAAGCTGAACAAGGCACTAAAGCTGAACAAGGCACTAAAGCTGAAGCTGAACAAGGCACTAAAGCTGAAGCTGAACAAGGCACTAAAGCTGAAGATGAACAAGGCACTAAAGCTGAAGATGAACAAGGCACTAAAGCTGAACAAGGCACTAAAGCAGAAGCTGAACAAGGCACTAAAGCTGAAGATGAACAAGGCACTAAAGCTGAACAAGGCACTAAAGCTGAAGATGAACAAGGCACTAAAGCTGAAGCTGAACAAGGCACTAAAGCTGAAGCTGAACAAGGCACTAAAGCTGAAGATAAACAAGGCACTAAAGCTGAAGCTGAACAAGGCACTAAACCTGAAGCTGAACAAGGCACTAAAGCTGAAGCTGAACAAGGCACTAAAGCTGAAAATGCACAAGGCACTAAAGCTGAAGCTGAACAAGGCACTAAAGCTGAAGCTAAACAAGGCACTAAAGCTGAAGCTGAACAAGGCACTAAAGCTGAAGCTGAACAAGGCACTAAAGCTGAAAATGAACAAGGCGCTACGCTGAAGCTGAACAAGGCACTAAAGCTGAACAAGGCACTAAAGCTGAACAAGGCACTAAAGCTGAAGCTGAACAAGGCACTAAAGCTGAAGCTGAACAAGGCACTAAAGCTGAAGATGAACAAGGCACTAAAGCTGAAGATGAACAAGGCACTAAAGCTGAACAAGGCACTAAAGCAGAAGCTGAACAAGGCACTAAAGCTGAAGATGAACAAGGCACTAAAGCTGAAGATGAACAAGGCACTAAAGCTGAACAAGGCACTAAAGCTGAAGATGAACAAGGCACTAAAGCTGAAGATGAACAAGGAACTAAAGCTGAAGATGAACAAGGCACTAAAGCTGAAGATGAACAAGGCACTAAAGTTGAACAAGGGACTAATGCTGAAGAAAGACAAATAATCAATGGAACACACTTTTTAGGTAAAAATGCAAAGCATTATTTTGGGGGCAAATCCAACACATCACTGAGTAACTGCCTCCTTATTTTCCAGCATGGTGGTGGCTGCATCATGGTTTGGGTATGCTTGACATCGGCGAAGACTGAAGAGTTTTTTTTGGCGCTAAGCATAGGCAAAATCCTACAGGGAAACCTGCCTCAATCTGCTTTACACCAGACACTGGGAGAGGAATTCACCTTTCAGCAGGACAATAAAATATAACACAAGGCCACATCTACACTGAAATTGCTTACCAAGAAGACAGTGATGTTCCTGAGTCGCCAAGCTACAGGTTTGACTTAATTCTGCTTGGCAATTTATGGCAAAACTTGAAAATGGCTGTCTAGCCATGATCCTCAACATCTTGAAGAATTTTGAAAATAATAAATGGGCAAATATTGCACAATACAGTGGTGCAGAGACTCACGGCTGTAATCGCTGCCAAAGGTGTTTCTAACATGTATTGACTCATGGGGTTGAATACTTATTTTTATTTCACCTTTATTTAACCAGGTAGGCAAGTTGAGAACAAGTTCTCATTTACAATTGCGACCTGGCCAAGATAAAGCAAAGCAGTTCGACACAAACAACACAGATTTAGACATGGAGTAAAACAAACAGTCAATAATACAGTAGAAAAATAAGTCTATATACAATGTGAGCAAATGAGGTGAGATAAGGGAGGTAAAGTCAAAAAAAGGCCATGGTGGCAAAGTAAATACAATATAGCAAGTAAAACACTGGAATGGTAGATTTGCAGTGGAAGAATGTGCAAAGTAGAGATATAAATAATGGGGTGCAAAGGAGCAAAATAAATAAATAAATAAATACAGTAGGGAAAGAGGTAGTTGTTTGGGCTAAATTATAGATGGGATATGTACAGGTGCAGTAATCTGTGAGCTGCTCTGACAGCTGGTGCTTAAAGCTAATGAGGGAGATAAGTGTTTCCAGTTTCAGAGATTTTCGTAGTTCGTTCCAGTCATTGGCAGCAGAGAACTGGAAGGAGAGGCGGCCAAAGGAAGAATTGGTTTTGGGGGTGACCAGAGAGATATACCTGCTGGAGCGTGTGCTACAGGTGGGTGCTGCTATGGTGACCAGGGAGCTGAGATAAGGGGGGACTTTACCTAGCAGGGTCTTGTAGATGACCTGGAGCCAGTGGGTTTGGCGATGAGTATGAAGCGAGGGCCAGCCAACAAGAGTGTACAGGTCGCAGTGGTGGGTAGTATATTGGGCTTTGGTGACAAAACGGATGGCACTGTGATAGACTGCATCCAATTTATTGAGTAGGGTGTTGGAGGCTATTTTGTAAATGACATCGCCGAAGTCGAGGATTGGTAGGATGGTCAGTCTTACTAGGGTATGTTTGGCAGCGTGAGTGAATGGTGCTTTGTTGCGAAATAGGAAGCCAATTCTAGATTTAACTGTGGATTGGAGATGTTTGATGTGAGTCTGGAAGGAGAGTTTACAGTCTAACCAGACACCTAAGTATTTGTAGTTGTCCACATATTCTAAGTCAGAACCGTCCAGAGTAGTGATGTTGGACGGGCGGGCAGGTGCAGGCAGCGATCGGTTGAAGAGCATGCATTTAGTTTTACTTGTATTTAAGAGCAATTGGAGGCCACGGAAGGAGAGTTGCATGGCATTGAAGCTCGTCTGGAGGGTTGTTAACACAGTGTCCAAAAAAGGGCCAGAAGTATACAGAATGTTGTCGTCTGCGTAGAGGTGGATCAGAGACTCACCAGCAGCAAGAGCGACATCATTGATGTATACAGAGAAGAGAATCGTTCCAAGAATTGAACCCTGTGGCAGCCTCATAGAGACTGACAGAGGCCCGGACAACAGGCCCTCCGATTTGACACACTGAACTCTATCAGAAAAGTAGTTTGTGAAACAGGCAAAGCAATCATTTGAGAAACCAAGGCTATCGAGTCTGCCGATGAGGATGTAGTGATTGACAGAGTCGAAAGCCTTGGCCAGGTCAATGAATACGGCTGCACAGTATTTTTTCTTATCGATGACGGTTAAGATATCGTTTAGGACCTTGAGCGTGGCTGAGGTGCACCCATGACCAGCTCTGAAACCAGATTGCATAGCGCAGAAGTTATGGTGGGATTCAAAATGGTCCATAATCTGTTTGTTGACTTGGCTTTTGAAGACCTTAGAAAGGCAGGGGAGGATGGATATAGATCTGTAGCAGTTTGGGTCAAGAGTGTCCCCCCCCCCTTTGAAGAGGGGGATGACCGCAGCTGCTTTCCAATCTTTGGGAATCTCAGATGACACGAAAGAGAGGTTGAACAGGCTAGTAATAGGGGTTGCAACAATTTCGGCAGATAATTTTAGAAAGAAAGGGTCCAGATTGTCTAGCCCGGCTGATTTGTAGGGGTCCAGATTTTGCAGCTCTTTCAGAACATCAGCTGACTGGATTTGGGAGAAGGAGAAATGGGGAAGGCTTGGGCGAGTTGCTGTGGAGGGTGCAGTGCTGTTGACCGGGGTAGGTGTAGCCAGGTGGAAAGCATGGCCAGCCGTAGAAAAATGCTTATGGAAATTCTCAATTATAGTGGATTTATCGGTGGTGACAGTGTTTCCTATCCTCAGTGCAGTGGGCAGCTGGGAGGAGGTGTTCTTATTCTCCATGGACTTTACAGTGTCCCAGAACTTTTTAGAGTTTGTGTTGCAGGAAGCAAATTTCTGCTTGAAAAAGCTAGCCTTGGCTTTTCTAACTGCCTGTGTATATTGGTTTCTAACTTCCCTGAAAAGTTGCATATCACGGGGGCTGTTCGATGGTAATGCAGAACGCCATAGGATGTTTTTGTGATGGTTAAGGGCAGTCAGGTCTGGAAAGAACCAAGGGCTATTTCTGTTCCTGGTTCTACATTTCTTGAATGGGGCATGCTTATTTAAGATGGTGAGGAAGGCATTTAAAAAAAATAACCAGGCATCCTCTACTAACGGGATGAGATCAATATCCTTCCAGGATACCCCGGCCAGGTCGATTAGAAAGGCCTGCTCGCTGAAGTGTTTCAGGGAGCGTTTGACAGTGATGAGTGGAGGACGTTTGACCGCCGACTCATTACGGATGTAGGCAATGAGGCAGTGATCGCTGAGATCTTGGTTGAAAACAGCAGAGGTGTATTTAGAGGGCAAGTTGATTAGGATGATATCTATGAGGGTACCCATGTTTACGGCTTTGGGGTGGTACCTGGTAGGTTCATTGATAATTTGTGTGAGATTGAGGGCATCAAGTTTAGATTGTAGGATGGCTGGGGTGTTAAGCATGTCCCAGTTTAGGTTGCCTAGCAGCTCTGAAGATAGATGGGGGGCAATCAGTTCACATATGGTGTCCAGAGCACAGTTGGGGGCAGAGGGTGGTCTATAGCAGGCGGCAACGGTGAGAGACTTGTTTTTAGAGAGGTGGATTTTTAAAAGTAGTTCAAATTGTTTGGGTACAGACCTGGATAGTAGGACAGAACTCTGCAGGCTATCTTTGCAACACCGCGCCCTTTGGGCGTTCTATCTTGCCTGAAAATGTTGTAGTTTGGGATGGAGATTTCAGAATTTTTAGTGGTCTTCCTAAATTAGGATTCAGACACGGCTAGGACATCTGGGTTGGCAGAGTGTGCTAAAGCAGTGAATAAAACAAACTTAGGGAGGAGGCTTCTAATGTTAACATGCATGAAACCAAAGCTATTACGGTTTCAGAAGTCAACAAATGAGAGCGCCTGGGGAATAGGAGTGGAGCTGGGAATGGGAGTGAATTCACCTCTACATCACCAGAGGAACAGAGGAGGAGTAGGATAAGGGTACGGCTAAAATCTATGAGAATTGGTTGTCTAGAACGTCAGGAACAGAGAGTAAAATGAGGTTTCTGGGGGCTTTAAATAGCTTTAAGGTCTAATCAGGGTATATTACATGTATTGACTCATGGGGGTGAATACTTATCTAATCCAGGTATATTACATGTATTTTTCATTCATCTTAAAAAATCTATTTTTTCTTCAACTTTGACATCAGAGTATCCATGTTAAATGACACTTTGTAACACAACAACGTGTGAAGAAATCTAAGGGGGGTGTAAACTTTCTATAGGCACTGTGGTGAAGAGGTCAAAACTACGATATTCTCTGAGATGCTCAGCTATATAGGATGAATAAATACTGATCATTTATGAGGGAGTGGAAATGTGGTTATTAGCATATTTTTCTAAGAATGTGCGAGAAGGGTGAATCCCCTGGCCGGTCTCGAATCCCCTGGCGATTTCTATGCTTCCTGTTCTTACGTTTCATGTTTGCGTCTTTTATGTTCGGTTTTGTACATCAGCTTCAAAACAGCTGAACATGTTTTGGGGTTATTGAAAAGGTGTTCCTCAGCGGTTTAGATGGTAGAATGATTCTCTACTCTGCGTTGCTTGTTTTGGCACACAAACTGAAATTAGGTGAATTATTCTATTTTTAGAAACCAGGAAATGCCGGAGCGATTTCTGCATATTGCACCGGTAATATATTATATTCTGAGAACATGACAACCATGTTCTGTGTATGTTTGATGTTACGTTGATGGAATGTTCTCCTAACCCTCAGAAAACTAGGCACAGGAACGTTCTAACAACATCCCATAAAAAGCATCTAGAACATTAATGCTGTATATTCTGAGAACATTGTAACCACATTCTAGATAATTTCTGCTTGACATTAATAGAATGTTCTCCGAACTTTAACACAAAAACATGCTAAAATGGTTCTCAGAGATAGATTGTTCCCCCAACTAATGGAAAACTGGACACTCAAACTTTATGGGAACATTGCGGGTAACATTACAAAAACGTTCTCTACCTAGAATTGTTTGCTAGGTTTCTGCTATCAGAAAGAAATGCCTTGTTTCAGCTGGTGGGTTTTGATAAGGTGGCTCAACTGGCAGAACTGGAGATGTGTGTATGTGTGTGTGTGTGTGTGTGTGTGTGTGTGTGTGTGTGTGTGTGTGTGTGTGTCCGTGTGCATGCATGCATGCGTGCGTACGTGTGTGTGTGGTGTGTGTGTGTGTGTGAGGGGTTTTGATAAGGTGAATCACCTTCTGAAGGGGCTGTTGTTCTGTAACTGGAGTCTCTTGGTGACCCAAGACAGATTCTCTTGCTCCGAGGAGAGGCATTCCAGACGCTGTCACGCTCCCAGCCTTAAGTAAACCCCTGTGGCGTAACCACTGAGGAAAACAGCAGGAGGTCGCTGAAAGAGTCAAATCAGGCACTTACTTACAGCGCCCGCATTCAATGAAACTCAGAGAGCGAAAAGCCCTTACGCATCTCTGCAACACCTGCAGCACCTGCCTGTTTAACGCCACACTCGGCATCACAATCACATACACACACACGCTCAAACAATCACACACATCAACGTCAAGTTGAGACACATAGTTGGCTGCAGAGCTAGAGCAGGTAAAATAACCACTCCAGAAACTAGGCTGCTACCAACCCAACTGCATTCAGGACAGAGACATTCAGACTGTTGCACAGTAGGTCGAAATCGAAGCAAACCCGTTTCAAACGGATAACGCAATTAAACATTGTTATTGCATTAGCTCAGGTTGATTCTGTTTGATCATATACAGTGCCTTGCGAAAGTATTCGGCCCCCTTGAACTTTGCGACCTTTTGCCACATTTCAGGCTTCAAACATAAAGATATAAAACTGTATTTTTTTGTGAAGTATCAACAACAAGTGGGACACAATCATGAAGTGGAACAACATTTATTGGATATTTCAAACTTTTTTAACAAATCAAAAACTGAAAAATTGGGCGTGCAAAATTATTCAGCCCCCTTAAGTTAATACTTTGTAGCGCCACCTTTTGCTGCGATTACAGCTGTAAGTCGCTTGGGGTATGTCTCTATCAGTTTTGCACATCGAGAGACTGACATCTTTTCCCATTCCTCCTTGCAAAACAGCTCGAGCTCAGTGAGGTTGGATGGAGAGCATTTGTGAACAGCAGTTTTCATTTCTTTCCACAGATTCTCGATTGGATTCAGGTCTGGACTTTGACTTGGCCATTCTAACACCTGGATATGTTTATTTTTGAACCATTCCATTGTAGATTTTGCTTTATGTTTTGGATCATTGTCTTGTTGGAAGACAAATCTCTGTCCCAGTCTCAGGTCTTTTGCAGACTCCATCAGGTTTTCTTCCAGAATGGTCCTGTATTTGGCTCCATCCATCTTCCCATCAATTTTAACCATCTTCCCTGTCCCTGCTGAAGAAAAGCAGGCCCAAACCATGATGCTGCCACCACCATGTTTGACAGTGGGGATGGTGTGTTCAGCTGTGTTGCTTTTACGCCAAACATAACGTTTTGCATTGTTGCCAAAAAGTTCAATTTTGGTTTCATCTGACCAGAGCACCTTCTTCCACGTTTGGTGTGTCTCCGAGGTGGCTTGTGGCAAACTTTAAACGACACTTTTTATGGATATCTTTAAGAAATGGCTTTCTTCTTGCCACTCTTCCATAAAGGCCAGATTTGTGCAATATACGACTGATTGTTGTCCTATGGACAGAGTCTCCCACCTCAGCTGTAGATCTCTGCAGTTCATCCAGAGTGATCATGGGCCTCTTGGCTGCATCTCTGATCAGTCTTCTCCTTGTATGAGCTGAATGTTTAGAGGGACGACCAGGTCTTGGTAGATTTGCAGTGGTCTGATACTCCTTCCATTTCAATATTATCGCTTGCACAGTGCTCCTTGGGATGTTTAAAGCTTGGGAAATCTTTTTGTATCCAAATCCGGCTTTAAACTTCTTCACAACAGTATCTCGGACCTGCCTGGTGTGTTCCTTGTCTTCATGATGCTCTCTGCGCTTTTAACGGACCTCTGAGACTATCACAGTGCAGGTGCATTTATACGGAGACTTGATTACACACAGGTGGATTGTATTTATCATCATTAGTCATTTAGGTCAACATTGGATCATTCAGAGATCCTCACTGAACTTCTGGAGAGAGTTTGCTGCACTGAAAGTAAAGGGGCTGAATAATTTTGCACGCCCAATTTTTCTGTTTTTGATTTGTAAAAAAAGTTTGAAATATCCAATAAATGTCGTTCCACTTCATGATTGTGTCCCACTTGTTGTTGATTCTTCACAAAAAAATACAGTTTTAAATCTTTATGTTTGACGCCTGAAATGTGGCAAAAGGTCGCAAAGTTCAAAGGGGCCGAATACTTTCGCAAGGCACTGTAGAAGTGCTGCCCCAATGGGACCAGGCCTGACTGTGTACCAGGGCCTGACTGTGTACCAGGGCAGTGGGACCAGGCCTGACTGTGTACCAGGGCAGTGGGACCAGGCCTGACTGTGTACCAGGGCCTGACTGTGTACCAGGGCTGTGGGACCAGGCCTGACTGTGTACCAGGGCAGTGGGACCAGGCCTGACTGTGTACCAGGGCAGTGGGACCAGGTCTGACTGTGTACCAGGGCAGTGGGACCGGGCCTGACTGTCTACCAGGACAGTGGGACCAGGCCTGACTGTCTACCAGGACAGTGGGACCGGGCCTGACTGTGTACCAGGGCAGTGGGACCAGGCCTGACTGTGTACCAGGGCAGTGGGACCGGGCCTGACTGTGTACCAGGGCAGTGGGACCAGGCCTGACTGTGTACCAGGGCAGTGGGACCGGGCCTGACTGTGTACCAGGGCAGTGGGACCGGGCCTGACTGTGTACCAGGGCAGTGGGACCGGGCCTGACTGTGTACCAGGGCAGTGGGACCAGGCCTGACTGTGTACCAGGGCAGTGGGACCAGGCCTGCTAGCATCTTCTTCAATAAGGAGTGTTTGGTCTTAACAGCGCTCCGGCATCGGCTAACCGGCTGCCAATCTCCCGGAGTCAACACATGGACACACACACACACACACACACACACACACACACACACACACACACACACACACACACACACTCTCTCTCTCTCCGATTCACTCACTCACTCACTCACTATCTCTCACACACACACACACACACAATAATCTCAATAAGTCAACACGTTGATGAGAGTATGCCAGAGACAGCACCCCCGGAGGACAACACACACACAGGATCAGGCTGAAGCACAAAAGCTGAAGCAGTAAGAGACAATTCATACTTGATCAGAAAATGTGGTCATAGGCGCCGTATGGAGGGTGTGATGCAATGACGGAGCCTCTGGAGACATGCAGAGGACAAATTGAGCTACGCACCACATTGCTGTGCGCTTCCTTATTTTATTTTCAATGCGGAGGAGCTCCATAAAGCTCTGCATTGACAGCTCTCTGCTGCTCCGCGTAGATCAACAAGTATGGACGCCCTGACAGAGGACGTATCATCGTAAATGCTGCAAGGCAGATGTCGGATTGACCATCGTCTTTAAGACTGAAGCAGAGACAAGCAGTAAGTGTTGTGGTGCTGGAGACAGTACTGGGTCTAGTAGATGACAGCTGAGGATGGCTGAGCAGCGCCACGATGGGAGATGTATGAAGTGATGGACAGGTGTCTGTAGGTAGGACAGACTGAGCTCATTCATGCAAGAGACCTGGCTCCACTGTGCCCTGTGAGTGTGTGTGCATGTATTTTCACAGATGGGCCTGACTGGAGCATGCTGGGTAAACCGTGGTCCTCGGTCATCCCTCCGAACACTGACCTCACACCTCGTTTTGACAACCTCATACACACAGCTAATACACTCACGGCTGCTATTGAACCACATCTAATGCCCTCGAGGTCGTGGTGTATGGGGAATACTGTTGTGGTTGGGATTTAGACACGTGCAGGCAACATTCTAGCCATGACAGTTTTCACAATATACCCCTTAAGGCATTTTTAGTTATCAAGCTTCCTTGCATTCACATGACTAAAGCTGGTTGACAAACGTTTAATACTGGGTCCTTCCCCACCCACCATCCCAGATTGTTCTGAAATCGTTTCTGTAGTTGGCAACAGGTAATATTGACATTCCTGAAACATCATTTTGTTGAAATACAATTTTATCGCTGAGAAATTTAACTAATTGATTGCATACAAATTCATAATTTTAATGTATAGGATTCATATAATATTCAATAAATATAGAACCCAACATCTGATTTGGACCAAACTTCTTCCTACCAATGATTAAAACATGAGGAACCCCCCCCCCAAAAAATTCTAAAGCCCCTCACGGACCCGCTGTGTACTCCCTATGAATCTGGTGATGTTTATAGCCCTGTTCAGAGAAATTAGTCATTAACGTCGCTTGCATTATTTACCATAAAATAGTGTGAAAGTACCATGTTCTGACCACTAGGTGTCACTGTTCCTTCTATACAGCCACACATCTTCATGTGGCGGATCTCTTGTGTTTATTAAATGGATCACAACATTTCCTTTGCAAGTATGGGTAGAAAACCAATAGATTTGGCTCATTATGAAAATACATTGTATGGTCATCTTCAAGCCAGTCCTCCATGAAAGCAATTCAGTTTGTCCATCTCTTAGCAACCTTACACTTCAACCCAACTCATAATCCAACAAGTGGCCACTGAGACGGATATCCCTATGCAATTCTCATAAAGACTTTTCCGACAAGCATAAAACTTCGATGGTGAAATGGTCTGGGGACAAAATAGTTGTGATGACACTAGTAAAATAATTCATTGCATGGCAGTCTAATATTTAATAAAATGATCAGGAACAGCTCTAGAGTGCCTTCAGAAAGTATTCAGACTCCTGGACTTTTTCCGTTACGTTATTACAGCCTTATTACGTTACGTTATTACATCCTTATTACGCTACGTTACAGCTTTATTACGTTACAGCCTTATTACGTTACGTTACAGCCTTATTACGTTACGTTGTTACAGCCGTATTATGTTATGTTACAGGCTTATTACGTTACGTTACAGCCTTATTACGTTACGTTACAGCCTTATTACGTTACGTTATTACAGCCTTATTACGTTACGTTATTACAGCCTTATTACGTTACGTTATTACAGCCGTATTACGTTATGTTACATCCTTATTACGTTACGTTACAGCCTTATTACATTACGTTACAGCCTTATTACGCTACGTTACAGCCTTATTACGTTACGTTATTACAGCCTTATTACGTTACAGCCTTATTACGTTACGTTACAGCCTTATTACATTACGTTATTACAGCCTTATTACGCTACGTTACAGCCTTATTACGTTACGTTACAGCCTTATTACGTTACGTTATTACATCCTTATTACGTTACGTTACATCCTTATTACGTTATTACAGCCTTATTACGTTATTACAGCCTTATTACGCTGTTTTACAGCCTTATTATGTTATTACAGCCTTATTACGTTACGTTATTACAGCCTTATTACGTTATTACAGTCTTATTACGCTATGTTATTACAGCCTTATTACGTTACGTTACAGCCTTATTACGCTACGTTACAGCCTTATTACGCTACGTTACAGCCTTATTACGTTACGTTATTACAGCCTTATTACGTTATGTTACAGTCGTATTACGTTACGTTATTACAGCCTTATTACGTTACGTTACAGCCTTATTACGTTACGTTATTACAGCCTTATTACGTTACGTTATTTCAGCCTTATTACGTTACGTTACAGCCTTATCACGTTACGTTACAGCCTTATTATGTTACGTTATTACAGCATTATTACGTTACACTATTACAGCCTTATTACGTTATTACAGCCTTATTACGTTACGTTATTACAGCATTATTACGCTACGTTCCAGCCTTATTACTTTACGTTATTACATCCTTATTACGTTATGTTATAACCTTATTACGTTACGTTATTACAGCCTTATTACGTTACGTTATTACACCCTTATTATGTTACGTTATTACATCCTCATTACGTTACGTTACATCCTTATTATGTTACGTTACAGCATTATTATGTTACGTTACAGCCTTATTACGTTACATTATTACAGCCTTATTACGTTACGTTACACCCTTATTACGTTACATTATTACAGCCTTATTACGTTACGTTACAGCCTTATTACGTTACGTTATTACAGCCTTATTACGTTACGTTACAGCCTTATTACATTACGTTATTACAGCCTTATTACGTCACGTTACAGCCTTATTACGTTACGTTATTACATCCTTATTACGTTACGTTACAGCCTTATTACGTTACGTTATTACAGCCTTATTACGTTACATTATTACAGCCTTATTACGTTACGTTATTACAGCCTTATTACGTTACGTTACAGCCTTATTCTAAAATTGATTAAATCGTTTTTTTCCCTCATCAATCTTCACACAATATCAGATAATGACAAAGCAAAAACAGGTTTTTAGATTTTTTTTATAACAAATTTACATGAGTATTCAGACCCTTTACTCAGTACTTTTTTGAAGCACCTTTGGCAGCGATTACAGCCTTGAGTCATCTTGGGTACGACGCTACAAGCTTGGCACACCTGTATTTGGGGAATGTCTCTCATTCCTCTTTGCGTGTCCTCTCAAGCTCTGTCAGGTTGGATGGGGAGCGTCGCTGCCCAGCTATTTTCAGGCCTCTCCAGAAATTTTCAAATCGGGTTCAAGTCTGGGCTCTGGTTGGGCCACTCAAGGACATTCAGAGACTTGTCCCGAAGCCACTCTTGCGTTGTCTTGGCTGTGTGCTTAGGGATTTGGCCTGTTGGATGGTGAACCTTCAACCCAGTCTGAGGTCCTGAGTGCTCTGGAGCAGGTTTTGATCAAGGATCTCTCTGTACTTTGTTTCATTCATCTTTGCCTCGATCCTGACTAGTCTCCCAGTCACCTGCAGCTGAAAAAAATCTCCACAGCATGATGCTGCCACCACCATGCTTCACCGTAGGGATGGTTCCAGGTTTCCTCTAGATGTGACGATTGGCATTCAGACCAAATAGTTCAATCTTGGTTTCATCAGACCAGGTCTGAGAGTCTTTAGGTGCCTTTTGGAAAACTCCAAGCGGGCTGTCATGTTTCTTTTACTGAGGAGTGGCTTCCATCTGGCCACTCTACCATAAAGACCTGATTGGTGGAGGGCCGGTTGTCCTTCTGGAAGGATCTCCCATCTCCACAGAGGAACTCTGTAGCTCTGTCAGAGAGACCATCGGGTTCTTGGTTACCTCTCTGACCTTCTCCCCCGATAGCTCAGTTTGGCCGGGAGGCCAGCTCTAGGAAGAGTCTTGGTGGATCCAAGCTTTTCCCATTTAAGAATTATGGAGGCCACTGTGTTCTTGGGGACCTTCAATGCTACAGATTTTCTTTGGTACCCTTCCCCAGAATTGTGCCTTGACACAATCCTGTCTCGGAGCTCTACGGACAATTTCTTCAACCTCATGGCTTGGTATTTGCTCTGACATGCACTGTCAACTGTGGGACGTTATATAGACAGGTGTTTGCCTTTCCAAATCATGCCCAATCAATTGAATTTACCACAGGTGGACTCCAATCATGTTGTAGAAACATCTCAAGGATGATCAATGGAAACAGGATGCACCTGAGCTCAAATTTCGAGTCTCATGACAAAGGGTCTGAATACTTACATAAATAAGGTATCTGTTTTTAATTTTTAATACATTTGCTAAATTGTCTAAAAACCTGTTTTTGCTTTGTCATTATGGGGTATTGTGTGTAGATTGCTGAAAAAACCCACTTAATCCATTTTAGAATAAGGCTGTAAATAAAATGTGGAAAAAGTCAAGGGGTCTGAATAGTTTCCGAAGGCACTGTATATTGTGATTAGTGACATTTACCATTAGACCCAACGCAACCCAATAGCATTACAATCGCAAAACCATATACAGTGTGTTTGGAACTTTCACCATTGACGACCATAACATTGAAGCCATTAGAACTGTTGTAGCATAATGATTTGCGGTTTCCCCAGGAATGGTCTAACAGTAGGGAATAAAGGGAATACACATCTAGAGGCCAAAACCTGGTACTTTCCATCTAGTGGCCAAAACCTGGTACTTTACATCTAGTGGTCAGAACCTGGTACTTTACATCTAGTAGCCAAAACCTGGTACTTTACATCTAGTAGCCAAAACCTGGTACTTTACATCTAGTGGCCAAAACCTGGTATTTTACATCTAGTAGCCAAAACCTGGTACTTTACATCTAGTAGCCAAAACCTGGTACTTTACATCTAGTGGTCAGAACCTGGTACTTTACATCTAGTAGCCAAAACCTGGTACTTTACATCTAGTAGTCAAAACCTGGTACTTTACATCTAGTAGCCAAAACCTGGTACTTTACATCTAGTGGCCAAAACCTGGTACTTTCCATCTAGTGGCCAAAACCTGGTACTTTACATCTAGTGGCCAAAACCTGGTACTTTACATCTAGTAGCCAAAACCTGGTACTTTACATCTAGTGGCCAAAACCTGGTACTTTCCATCTAGTGGCCAAAACCTGGTACTTTACATCTAGTGGCCAAAACCTGGTACTTTACATCTAGTAGCCAAAACCTGGTACTTTACATCTAGTGGCCAAAACCTGGTACTTTCCATCTAGTGGCCAAAACCTGGTACTTTACATCTAGAGGCCAAAACCTGGTACTTTACATCTAGTAGTCAGAACCTGGTACTTTACATCTAGTAGTCAGAACCTGGTACTTTACATCTAGTAGTCAGAACCTGGTACTTTACATCTAGTGGCCAAAACCTGGTACTTTACATCTAGTAGTCAGAACCTGGTACTTTACATCTAGTGGTCAGAACCTGGTACTTTACATCTAGTGGCCAAAACCTGGTACTTTCCATCTAGTGGCCAAAACCTGGTACTTTACATCTAGACGCCAAAACCTGGTACTTTACATCTAGTGGCCAAAACCTGGTGCTTTCCATCTAGAGGCCAAAACCTGGTACTTTACATCTAGGGGCCAAAACCTGGTACTTTCCATCTAGTGGCCAAAACCTGGTACTTTACATCTAGTGGTCAGAACCTGGTACTTTACATCTAGTAGTCAGAACCTGGTACTTTACATCTAGTGGACAAAACCTGGTACTTTACATCTAGTAGTCAGAACCTGGTACTTTACATCTAGTGGTCAGAACCTGGTACTTTACATCTAGTAGTCAGAACCTGGTACTTTACATCTAGTAGTCAGAACCTGGTATTTTACATCTAGTAGTCAGAACCTGGTACTTTACATCTAGTGGACAAAACCTGGTACTTTACATCTAGTAGTCAGACCTGGTACTTTACATCTAGTGGACAAAACCTGGTACTTTACATCTAGTAGTCAGAACCTGGTACTTTACATCTAGTGGTCAGAACCTGGTACTTTACATCTAGTAGTCAGAACCTGGTACTTTACATCTAGTAGTCAGAACCTGGTATTTTACATCTAGTAGTCAGAACCTGGTACTTTACATCTAGTGGACAAAACCTGGTACTTTACATCTAGTAGTCAGAACCTGGTACTTTACATCTAGTGGTCAGAACCTGGTACTTTACATCTAGTAGTCAGAACCTGGTATTTTACATCTAGAGGCCAAAACCTGGTACTTTACATCTAGAGGCCAGAACCTGGTACTTTACATCTAGTGGTCAGATCCTGGTACTTTACATCTGGTAGTCAGAACCTGATACTTTACATCTAGAGGCCAGAACCTGGTATTTTACATCTAGAGGCCAAAACCTGGTACTTTACATCTAGAGGCCAGAACCTGGTACTTTACATCTAGTGGACAAAACCTGGTACTTTACATCTAGTAGTCAGAACCTGGTACTTTACATCTAGTGGTCAGAACCTGGTACTTTACATCTAGTAGTCAGAACCTGGTACTTTACATCTAGTTGTCAGAACCTGGTATTTTACATCTAGTAGTCAGAACCTGGTACTTTACATCTAGTGGACAAAACCTGGTACTTTACATCTAGTAGTCAGAACCTGGTACTTTACATCTAGTGGTCAGAACCTGGTACTTTACATCTAGTAGTCAGAACCTGGTATTTTACATCTAGAGGCCAAAACCTGGTACTTTACATCTAGAGGCCAGAACCTGGTACTTTACATCTAGTGGTCAGAACCTGGTACTTTACATCTAGTAGTCAGAACCTGATACTTTACATCTAGAGGCCAGAACCTGGTATTTTACATCTAGAGGCCAAAATCTGGTACTTTACATCTAGATGCCAGAACCTGGTACTTTACATCTAGTGGTCAGAACCTGGTATTTTACATCTAGAGGCCAAAACCTGGTACTTTACATCTAGAGGCCAGAACCTGGTACTTTACATCTAGTGGTCAGAACCTGGTACTTTACATCTAGTAGTCAGAAGCTGATACTTTACATCTAGAGGCCAGAACCTGATACTTTACATCTAGAGGCCAGAACCTGGTATTTTACATCTAGAGGCCAAAACCTGGTACTTTACATCTAGAGGCCAGAACCTGGTACTTTCACACTACTTTATGGGAAATGATGCATCACCAGACTCACATGGGAAACATTACTGTATGGAGAAGCAATACTCCAAGCCGCAGCTTCATACTACTCCTCAAACATAGAGAACTGATACCACATACTGGTTGTTTGTGTGGGATTGGCATGGGGTGTGGGGTCAATGGGTGGCTTAGAATTTTGGGGGGGGATTCCTCATGTTTAATCATTGGTAGGAAGAAGTTTGGTCCAAATCAGATGTTGGGTTCTATATCTATTGAATATTATCTGAATCCTATATCTTAAAATTATGAATTTGGGTGCAATCAATTAGTTTAATTTCGCAGCGATAAAATGAAATGTCAACAAAATAATGTTTCAGGAATGTCAATATTACCTGTTGCTAACTACATAAACAATTTGTGAACAATCTGAGATGGTGGGTGTCATCATGGCTTGCTGAAATGACATGGAACGACTCTACTGTGTCACCAGTCAAAAGCATTTGGAATTTTCCAGTGACCCATCAGATAAACAAAACAGCCCAAAAACCAAACCAGCCACAACCCATCAGTGGATCCCGACCCTCTACTTGGGAAACACTGCACCAGAGAATTCCTAATGCAAAACTGAGTGTGTATTCATTTGGCCAGAGTCAGCCCCAGTACTGCTGATGAGGGAGACTGTGGGGTTCTGTCTGTCTGTCTGTCTGTCTGTCTGTGTGCGCCAAGAATATGTGTATTGGTCATCACATTCCTGGTGTGTAGAGACTCCAACCCTAACACAAGCCACTGTCCACAGGTTGTCCCAGACAGAAAATTGGGAGGGTTAGGGTCCAAATTACACTCTGGGAGAGGAGAGAACACTGCTTTTGTTTCCTGCACTGTGTGTTTAGTATGTACAGTGCCTTGCGAAAGTATTCGGCCCCCTTGAACTTTGCGACCTTTTGCCACATTTCAGGCTTCAAACATAAAGATATAAAACTGTATTTTTTTGTGAAGAATCAACAACAAGTGGAACACAATCATGAAGTGGAACGACATTTATTGGATATTTCAAACTTTTTGAACAAATCAAAAACTGAAAAATTGGGCGTGCAAAATTATTCAGCCCCTTTACTTTCAGTGCAGCAAACTCTCTCCAGAAGGTCAGTGAGGATCTCTGAATGATCCAATGTTGACCTAAATGACTAATGATGATAAATACAATCCACCTGTGTGTAATCAAGTCTCCGTATAAATGCACCTGCACTGTGATAGTCTCAGAGGTCCGTTAAAAACGCAGAGAGCATCATGAAGAACAAGGAACACACCAGGCAGGTCCGAGATACTGTTGTGAAGAAGTTTAAAGCCGGATTTGGATACAAAAATATTTCCCAAGCTTTAAACATCCCAAGGAGCACTGTGCAAGCGATAATATTGAAATGGAAGGAGTATCAGACCACTGCAAATCTACCAAGACCTGGCCGTCCCTCTAAACATTCAGCTCATACAAGGAGAAGACTGATCAGAGATGCAGCCAAGAGGCCCATGATCACTCTGGATGAACTGCAGAGATCTACAGCTGAGGTGGGAGACCCTGTCCATAGGACAACAATCAGTCGTATATTGCACAAATCTGGCCTTTATGGAAGAGTGGCAAGAAGAAAGCCATTTCTTAAAGATATCCATAAAAAGTGTCGTTTAAAGTTTGCCACAAGCCACCTGGGAGACACACCAAACATGTGGAAGAAGGTGCTCTGGTCAGATGAAACCAAAATTGAACTTTTTGGCAACAATGCAAGACGTTATGTTTGGCGTAAAAGCAACACAGCACATCACCCTGAACACACCATCCACACTGTCAAACATGGTGGTGGCAGCATCATGGTTTGGGCCTGCTTTTCTTCAGCAGGGACAGGGAAGATGGTTAAAATTGATGGGAAGATGGATGGAGCCAAATACAGGACCATTCTGGAAGAAAACCTGATGGAGTCTGCAAAAGACCTGAGACTGGGACGGAGATTTGTCTTCCAACAAGACAATGATCCAAAACATAAAGCAAAATCTACAATGGAATGGTTCAAAAATAAACATATCCAGGTGTTAGAATGGCCAAGTCAAAGTCCAGACCTGAATCCAATCGAGAATCTGTGGAAAGAACTGAAAACTGCTGTTCACAAATGCTCTCCATCCAACCTCACTGAGCTCGAGCTGTTTTGCAAGGAGGAATGGGGAAAAAATTCAGTCTCTCGATGTGCAAAACTGATAGAGACATACCCCAAGCGACTTACAGCTGTAATCGCAGGAAAAGGTGGTGCTACAAAGTATTAACTTAAGGGGGCTGAATAATTTTGCACGCCCAAGTTTTCAGTTTTAGATTTGTTAAAAAAGTTTGAAATATCCAATAAATGTCGTTCCACTTCATGATTGTGTCCCACTTGTTGTTGATTCTTCACAAAAAAGTTTTATATCAGTTTTATATCTTTATGTTTGAAGCCTGAAATGTGGCAAAAGGTCGCAAAGTTCAAGGGGGCCGAATACTTTCGCAAGGCACTGTATGTAGTGTTGTGTGTGTTTTCTCCTGGCAGGGGACACAGTAGGCAGTAGTGACAGGCTCTTTTAGGGTATTATCAATTCTATCTAAACCAAACGGGTGTCAGTGTTCAGCAAACATATACATACAGTGGGGCATGCTGTGTGTGTGTGTGTGTGAGTGTGAGTGTAGAGTATGACGAGAGCTAAGGGAGAGAGAGTTGAGAAGGTGTGTGTGTGTGTGTGTGTGTCTGGGCTCTGCAAACATAAACATGGTGGTGTGTTAGTCTGATCTGTGGCGCAGCTCTACTAAGTCCCACTGCCAAAACAAATAGTGTGCACGTCACGTGTATTTTGTGTGTGGGCATGCATATGTGCACGTGCATGTGCGTGTGTAGCTGCTAAGTGCTACTGGGCCGCTGCCAAAGCAAACAGCTCTAATGAGAAGCAGCTCCTGCGGAAGAGAGGAGGCCGGAGCTGAAGCCTGGGGCTCACCAGCCCAAACACACTGGCCCTGCTGTCTCCCACACGGGCTTAAATAGAGGCCTGTTCACGCCCCACGGCCACCTCCACCCCTCCAACCTCTTCCACCTCACCACACAGCACAGGAGTTAAAGTGTGAGAGAGGTAGATGGGGGGGGGGGTGAGGAACGGTATGGTATGGGGGTTAGGAGGCATAACAGTTAACAAACTGATTTATTTACCTTTATTTAACCAGGCAAGTCAGTTAAGAACAAATTCTTATTTTCAATGATGGCCTAGGAACAGTGGGTTAACTGTTAACCTTGTCAGCTCAGGGGTTTTGCAACCTTTCTGTTACTAGTCCAATGCTCTAACCACTAGGCTACCCTGTCGCCCCAGATCTTGTATCAGTTCTAGGTAATTATGTCTGGGGGATGGGGGCTGCATGTGTTCGTAGATGTTTGTGAGTGCCAAACCTCAGGTGCTTTACAGACTAATCACTGAAACTGCAAACATGCACGCACGCACGCACACACACACACACACACACACACACACACACACACACAAATAAACCCACCTCTACAGACTGGCCCGGAATGATGAGGCGGAGGGGGAATGTCTTACTCTTGCAACACCGGCATGGTTACTCCTGACAGGGTTACTCCTGACAGGGTTACTCCTGACACGGTTACTCCTGGCACGGTTACTCCTGACACGGTTACTCCTGACATGGTTACTCCTGACACGGTTACTCCTGACACGGTTACTCCTGGCACGGTTACTCCTGACACGGTTACTCCTGACACGGTTACTCCTGACACGGTTACTCCTGGCACGGTTACTCCTGACAGGGTTACTCCTGACAGGGTTACTCTTGACAGGGTTACTCCTGACACGGTTACTCCTGACACGATTACTCCTGACACGTTTACTCCTGACACGGTTACTCCTGACACGATTACTCCTGACACGGTTACTCCTGACAGGGTTACTCCTGACACGGTTACTCCTGACACGGTTACTCCTGACAGCGTTACTCCTGACACTGTTACTCCTGACAGGGTTACTCCTGACACGGTTACTCCTGACACGGTTACTCCTGACACGGTTACTCCTGACAGGGTTACTCCTGACAGCGTTACTCCTGACACTGTTACTCCTGACAGGGTTACTCCTGACACGGTTACTCCTGACACGGTTACTCCTGACACGGTTACTCCTGACACGGTTACTCCTGACAGGGTTACTCCTGACAGGGTTACTCCTGGCATGGTTACTCCTGACACGGTTACTCCTGACACGGTTACTCCTGACACGGTTACTCCTGGCACGGTTACTCCTGACACGGTTACTCCTGACACGGTTACTCCTGACAGGGTTACTCCTGACAGGGTTACTCCTGACAGGGTTACTCCTGACAGGGTTACTCCTGACACGGTTACTCCTGACAGGGTTACTCCTGACACTGTTACTCCTGACAGGGTTACTCCTGACACGGTTACTCCTGACACGGTTACTCCTGGCACGGTTACTCCTGACACGGTTACTCCTGACAGGGTTACTCCTGACAGGGTTACTCCTGGCATGGTTACTCCTGACACGGTTACTCCTGACACGGTTACTCCTGACACGGTTACTCCTGACACGGTTACTCCTGGCACGGTTACTCCTGACACGGTTACTCCTGACACGGTTACTCCTGGCACGGTTACTCCTGACAGGGTTACTCCTGACACGGTTACTCCTGACACGGTTACTCCTGACAGGGTTACTCCTGACAGGGTTACTCCTGACACGCTTACTCCTGACACTGTTACTCCTGACAGGGTTACTCCTGACACGGTTACTCCTGACACGGTTACTCCTGACACGGTTACTCCTGACAGGGTTACTCCTGACACGGTTACTCCTGACACGGTTACTCCTGACACGGTTACTCCTGACACAGTTACTCCTGACAGGGTTACTCCTGACACGGTTACTCCTGACAGGGTTACTCCTGACACGGTTACTCCTGACACGGTTACTCCTGACACGGTTACTCCAGACACAGTTACTCCTGACAGGGTTACTCCTGACAGGGTTACTCCTGACACGGTTACTCCTGACATGGTTACTCCTGGCACGTTTACTCCTGACATGGTTAATCCTGGCATGGTTACTCCTGACATGGTTACTCCTGGCATGGTTCTCCGTCATTCACCAAACTGTAAAAGAGCTGCCACAAACAGCACCTATTACTGGGGTATGTACACAGGAGCAGCAGCATTAGCACAGTACCACTGGGAGGAAACCAGAGGAGTGTGTTCTTTGGGGACTGTCTGTTAGTGTCTGTCTGTTAGTGTCTGTCTGTCAGTGTCTGTCTGTTAGTGTCTGTGTTTGTGAGAGAGAGAGGGAGAGAGAGAACTGTAACAAATTCAGAAAAACACATGTATATTATTGTACTGGGCTGATTGTGCACCAACAGAGATATAACCCCATGAAAGCCTGCTGTGTGCTCTGTGATTGCCAGATGTGTGTATATATGGGTGTGTTTGTGACTAACATACAGTATAACTCACACACAGACAGAAATAGCATACACACAATGCATTGCACAAACACCAGAGGGGAGACCATACAATACAATGTCATATTCAAAACACACACACACACACGCACACACACACACACACACACACACACACACACACACACACACACACACACACACACACACACACACACACACACACACACACACACACACGGTAGAGGGGGTGAGTGTGTGTCTGTGTGTGTGTGTACAGGGGAAGAGTAGATGGGAGATTAGGGTCTAAATTCTCTCAGTCTCCAGGACAATCCAGTCTGCCTGGCTACCCTCCATTCATATTATAATACACACAGATACAGAGATAGAGACGGGTGGGGGAGAGAAATAAAGAGAGGGGGGGGGGGGAAACCAACAGAGGGGGAAAGGGGAGACAGGCACAGGAAGGAGGGGAAGGGGAGAGAGGGGTAGTGGTGGGAGAGAGTGAGAAGGAGACAGACACAGGAAGGAGGGGAAGGGGAGAGAGGGGTAGAGGTGGGAGAGAGTGAGAAGGAGACAGCCACAGGAAGGAGGGGAAGGGGAGAGAGGGGTAGTGGTGGGAGAGAGTGAGAAGGAGACAGACACAGGAAGGAGGGGGAAGGGGAGAGAGGGGTAGTGGTGGGAGAGAGTGAGAAGGAGACAGACACATGAAGGAGGGGAAGGGGAGAGAGGGGTAGAGGTGGGAGAGAGTGAGAAGGAGACAGGCACAGGAAGGAGGGGAAGGGGAGAGAGGGGTAGTGGTGGGAGAGAGTGAGAAGGAGACAGACACATGAAGGAGGGGAAGGGGAGAGAGGGGTAGAGGTGGGAGAGAGTGAGAAGGAGACAGACACAGGAAGGAGGGGATGGGGAGAGAGGGGTAGTGGTGGGAGAGAGTGAGAAGGAGACAGACACAGGAAGGAGGGGAAGGGGAGAGAGGGGTAGAGGTGGGAGAAAGTGAGAAGGAGACAGGCACAGGAAGGAGGGGAAGGGGAGAGAGGGGTAGTGGTGGGAGAGAGTGAGAAGGAGACAGCCACAGGAAGGAGGGGGAAGGGGAGAGAGGGGTAGAGGTGGGAGAGAGTGAGAAGGAGACAGCCACAGGAAGGAGGGGATGGGGAGAGAGGGGTAGAGGTGGGAGAGAGTGAGAAGGAGACAGCCACAGGAAGGAGGGGATGGGGAGAGAGGGGTAGAGGTGGGAGAGAGTGAGAAGGAGACAGCCACAGGAAGGAGGGGAAGGGGAGAGAGGGGTAGAGGTGAGAGAGAGTGAGAAGGAGACAGCCACAGGAAGGAGGGGATGGGGAGAGAGGGGTAGAGGTGGGAGAGAGTGAGAAGGAGACAGGCACAGGAAGGAGGGGAAGGGGAGAGAGGGGTAGAGGTGGGAGAGAGTGAGAAGGAGACAGGCACAGGAAGGAGGGGAAGGGGAGAGAGGGGTAGAGGTGGGAGAGAGTGAGAAAGAGACAGGCACAGGAAGGAGGGGAAGGGGAGAGAGGGGTAGTGGCGGGAGAGAGTGAGAAGGAGACAGGCACAGGAAGGAGGGGAAGGGGAGAGAGGGGTAGAGGTGGGAGAGAGTGAGAAGGAGACAGGCACAGGAAGGAGGGGAAGGGGAGAGAGGGGTAGAGGTGGGAGAGAGTGAGAAGGAGACAGGCACAGGAAGGAGGGGAAGGGGAGAGAGGGATAGAGGTGGGAGAGAGTGAGAAGGAGACAGGCACAGGAAGGAGGGGAAGGGGAGAGAGGGGTAGAGGTGGGAGAGAGTAAGAAGGAGACAGACACAGGAAGGAGGGGGAGAGATGGGTAGAGGTGGGAGAGAGTGAGAAGGAGACAGACACAGGAAGGAGGGGGAGAGAGGGGTAGAGGTGGGAGAGGGTATGAAGGAGACAGACACAGGAAGGAGGGGGAGAAAGGGGCAGAGGTGGGAGAGAGTAAGAAGGAGACAGAAAACAGCAGAATCTCCTCTTCAAGTCAGTCCAGATGTGAGTGACCCTTGTAACTGAATGAGCCCCATACTGGCTGAGCTGAAAAGCTGATGATGTTGTCATGCAAACAGCTGTGCCTTGGACATTTCTCCCCACATAAATGGACTGATTGTTTTGTACAAACATTGCTTGCTAAATTAATGCTATCACAAGCCACATCAAACAATGTGCTTTTCCTGAACTCAAACGCAATATTCTGGTTATCATATTATTCAAGTATTTAGAAATGTTTAGCATTTGTATTTCTTTTTGCTTGGTACCGCCAAAGCACAGCTGTAGAACTGGGTGGTGTAATCATTAGTCCAAACCGTAGCAAACAGAAAACGTTTTGCAATGAAAATGATAGTTTATATTGGACAAATGCAGCTAGATCGTTCCCCGTTTGGTTCTGTTGGTATCCTAGTGAATACACCCCTGGATTCCTAGGTGAGCGCGCCGGCCTAGTTTGCGGCTGTGGGCACAGGTTGCACGCTTCTTGTTAAGTGGTTTCTCCCGTTTAAGGCGTGTTTTCATAGTCTATCAGAAACACTGACGTTTCTGTGAATTGGTTCGTTGATTTCACAAACGTGCTAATTTCAAGCCGTTAGAAAGTTAGTGGTACAGTCACCAGAAAAGGTTGGGAACCACTGTGACAGCCTATCATTACTATTGACACTGACAATTGTCGGCCAATAAGTGTTGTGCATTGTGTATTGGCCAATTTAGTTTATTGTTTGTTCAAGTTACATATTATTTTTGTCATCTGTACATTCTTGTAACTACAACCTCAAGTCTTCATCTCTGGCACAGTAAATAAATACCACTCAGCTACTGAATATCGAACCTGGATTGTCTGCCACTAGCCGAGCTTACTGAGCTGAAGCCTAGGCATTAGCATGGGGAACCAACACACGCTTTCAGGTATGAGGCTAATCATTTTACAAGCATGATTCTTTGCACCATCTCTGCTAGGCTACTTGAGCATTAGTGTCTTTGCACCGTCTCTGTTGGGCTACTTGAGTATTAGTGTCTTTGCACCATCTCTGCTAGGCTACTTGAGCATTAGTGTCTTTGCACCATCTCTGCTAGGCTACTTGAACATTAGTGTCTTTGCACCATCTCTGCTAGGCTACTTGAGCATTAGTGTCTTTGCACCATCTCTGTTGGGCTACTTGAGCATTAGTGTCTTTGCACCATCTCTGTTGGGCTACTTGAGCATGAGTGTCTTTGCACCACCTCTGCTAGGCTACTTGAGCATCAGTGTCTTTGCACCACCTGTGCTAGGCTACTTGAGCATTAGTGTCTTTGCACCACCTCTGCTGGGCTACTTGAGCATTAGTGTCTTTGCACCACCTCTGCTGGGCTACTTGAGCATTAGTGTCTGCACCACCTCTGCTGGGCTACTTGAGCATTAGTGTCTTTGCACCACCTCTGCTAGGCTACTTGAGCATTAGTGTCTTTGCACCACCTCTGCTAGGCAACTTGAGCATTAGTGTCTTTGCACCACCTCTGCTAGGCAACTTGAGCATTAGTGTCTTTGCACCACCTCTGCTAGGCAACTTGAGCATTAGTGTCTTTGCACCACCTCTGCTAGGCAACTTGAGCATTAGTGTCTTTGCACCACCTCTGCTAGGCAACTTGAGCATTAGTGTCTTTGCACCACCTCTGCTAGGCTACTTGAACATTAGTGTCTTTGCACCACCTCTGCTAGGCAACTTGAGCATTAGTGTCTTTGCACCACCTCTGCTAGGCTACTTGAGCATTAGTGTCTTTGCACCACCTCTGCTAGGCTACTTGAGCATTAGTGTCTTTGCACCACCTCTGCTAGGCTACTTGAGCATTAGTGTCTTTGCACCACCTCTGCTAGGCTACTTGAGCATTAGTGTCTTTGCACCACCTCTGCTAGGCTACTTGAGCATTAGTGTCTTTGCACCACCTCTGCTAGGCTACTTGAGCATTAGTGTCTTTGCACCACCTCTGCTAGGCTACTTGAGCATTAGTGTCTTTGCACCACCTCTGCTAGGCTACTTGAGCATTAGTGTCTTTGCACCACCTCTGCTAGGCTACTTGAGCATTAGTGTCTTTGCACCACCTCTGCTAGGCTACTTGAGCATTAGTGTCTTTGCACCACCTCTGCTGGGCTACTTGAGCATTAGTGTCTGCACCACCTCTGCTAGGCTACTTGAGCATTAGTGTCTTTGCACCACCTCTGCTAGGCTACTTGAGCATTAGTGTCTTTGCACCACCTCTGCTAGGCTACTTGAGCAT
This sequence comes from Oncorhynchus mykiss, assembly GCF_013265735.2. Lineage (NCBI taxonomy): Eukaryota > Metazoa > Chordata > Actinopteri > Salmoniformes > Salmonidae > Oncorhynchus > Oncorhynchus mykiss. The sequence goes on from NC_048581.1 coordinate 65,378,682, forward strand.
TAGTGTCTTTGCACCACCTCTGCTAGGCTACTTGAGCATTAGTGTCTTTGCACCACCTCTGCTAGGCTACTTGAGCATTAGTGTCTTTGCACCACCTCTGCTAGGCTACTTGAGCATTAGTGTCTTTGCACCACCTCTGCTAGGCTACTTGAGCATTAGTGTCTTTGCACCACCTCTGCTAGGCTACTTGAGCATTAGTGTCTTTGCACCACCTCTGCTAGGCTACTTGAGCATTAGTGTCTTTGCACCACCTCTGCTAGGCTACTTGAGCATTAGTGTCTTTGCACCACCTCTGCTAGGCTACTTGAGCATTAGTGTCTTTGCACCACCTCTGCTAGGCTACTTGAGCATTAGTGTCTTTGCACCACCTCTGCTAGGCTACTTGAACATTAGTGTCTTTGCACCACCTCTGCTAGGCAACTTGAGCATTAGTGTCTTTGCACCACCTCTGCTAGGCTACTTGAGCATTAGTGTCTTTGCACCACCTCTGCTAGGCTACTTGAGCATTAGTGTCTTTGCACCACCTCTGCTAGGCTACTTGAGCATTAGTGTCTTTGCACCATCTCTGCTAGGCTACTTGAGCATTAGTGTCTTTGCACCACCTCTGCTAGGCTACTTGAGCATTAGTGTCTTTGCACCACCTCTGCTAGGCTACTTGAGCATTAGTGTCTTTGCACCATCTCTGCTAGGCTACTTGAGCATTAGTGTCTTTGCACCACCTCTGCTAGGCTAATTGAGCATTAGTGTCTTTGCACCATCTCTGCTAGGCTACTTGAGCATTAGTGTCTTTGCACCATCTCTGCTAGGCTACTTGAGCATTAGTGTCTTTGCACCATCTCTGCTAGGCTACTTGAGCATTAGTGTCTTTGCACCATCTCTGCTAGGCTACTTGAGCATTAGTGTCTTTGCACCATCTCTGCTAGGCTACTTGAGCATTAGTGTCTTTGCACCATCTCTGCTAGGCTACTTGAGCATTAGTGTCTTTGCACGCTTGGAAGTATGTTCTCACTGCACCCTGAGTTTCCCTCTGATCTGTATGTCCGTCCGTGGGCTTTAGCCGGGTGTTTAGTGTTCTGGCTGGTGTTTATAGTATCTGATCATTAGCCCTCATATCCACACTTACAGGGCTGTGTGTGTGTGTGGCAATGCTGTCTAATATCAACCCTTACAGAGCTGGCAGTAGCACCCTGACCCCTGCCCGTTTGGTTTAATCCTGTTTGTTTCTGACCCATTTCCTGTCGGCTGGTGCTGCACTGTTTGTGCTGGCGACACATCGCTCTCTGGTCACTGGGGAGGGCAGGTGTGGCGAGAAGAACTCAGTGTGTGTCTGATAGAGAGTGAGCGAGAGACAGACTCAGTTAGAAGGATATTTTGGGCACAGTCAGCCCAGCAAATTATTTTTAGGATTGAGTTACTGAGTGTGTTGTGCTGGATGGCACTGTGTGTATGCGTACCTATGTGCTTGCTTGTGTATGTATGTGTTGGCATCGGAGCAGACTGGCAGGCTAGGGAGGCTGTGGTAAAGCAGTGTGTGTGGATGGGGGAAGGGGGTTGTGTGCTGTGTGAAAGAGCTGTCAGAGTGACGCTCCTCCTGAATTGAATATAGAACAACAACTCTCCTAACAGTCATACCTCCTCTGCCTCCTCTCTTTATCTCCTGAATCTGCTTATCAACTCTCTTTACCTCCCCTCTACCCTCTCCAACTTTCTTTTCTCTACCCCTCCTCTACTCCTCACCCCATTTCACCCCTTCTCTACCTCACCTCTCTCTCTCTACCTCTCCTGAATCTTCTCTTTAAACTTCTCTACCTCTTCTGAATCTTCTCTTTAAACTTCTCTACCTCTTCTGAATCTTCTCTTCAAACTTCTCTACCTGTCTTCTCTCTCTCTCCCCCCATTGCACATCTCCTCTCAACCCCCCCTCTCTCCACCTCTCCTCTCAACCCCTCCTGTCTCTACCTCTCCTCTCAACCCCTCCTCTCTCTACCTCTCCTCTCAACCCCTCCTCTCTTTACCTCTCCTCTCAACCCCTCCTGTCTCTACCTCTCCTCTCAACCCCTCCTCTCTTTACCTCTCCTCTCAACCCCTCCTCTCTTTACCTCTCCTGTTTACCTCTCCTCTCAACCCTCCTCTCTTTACCTCTCCTCTCAACCCCTCTTCTCTCTACCTCTCCTCTCAACGCCTCCTCTCTTTACCTCTCCTCTCAACCCCTCCTCTCTTTACCTCCTCTCAACCCCTCCTCTCTTTACCTCTCCTCTCAACCCCTCCTCTCTTTACCTCTCCTCTCAACCCCTCCTCTCTTTACCTCTCCTCTCAACCCCTCCTCGCTCTTTTTCTACCTACTCACCCCACCACATTTATACTAACAACATCCCACTGTGTGTGTATGCATGTGTGTGTGTGTGTGTGTGTTTGGGATCAGTTGTTCCTTTCAGGATATTGTATTATTCCAGGGTGAGCACTCTCTTAAATGTGGCGATGAAATCCAGGTAAACCATCGGAATGCCATTGGAATTCTATTGGACTTCCATGTGAATGCAGCGTGATAAATCTCACTGGCACAGCCTTGCCAGAGGGCATACACACTAAGGTCTACAGGTTCACTACAAAACACACATCTATTCAGGTTCACAGACCACCCGCCTCACTCAGTGTTATCATCAAGTTTCCCAGGACACTCATGAAGAGATGTGTTCTGAGAAGATTCTCCCCTCAGACTCAGAGTGTGTTTGTGTTATCCTGTATTTTACAGTAATGGATGTTCTTGTTCCCATGGTGATGAATCTATGCTGGGCCACCCCTCAGCTGGAGGTAGGTTCACTCCTCACCCAGGCTAGATTTACATAGAGCTAGAAACTCTCTCTTTCTGTGTGTGTGTGTGTGTGTGTGTGTGTGTGTGTGTGTGTGTGTGTGTGTGTGTGTGTGTGTGTGTGTGTGTGTGTGTGTGTGTGTGTGTGTGTGTGTGTGTGTGTGTGTGAGAGAAGGTGAGTCTGGGTGGTCTGTGGGGGTGTATTGGTGAGTATGCCTGTCTCCGTGGTGACAGTAGACTCATGAACGCTCTGCCATCAGATATCCATGGATAACTCCCAGCCTGAGACGCTCTTAGCCAATCCTCTCTGATTAAACACTTCTTCACACAAATGTGCGCGCACACACACTCATCTCCTCCTCCTTCACAAAGATAACCAATTCAGCCCCCAAATGAAGCCCTTAAATGATGTCACCTGGGTAATCCAAGCTGAGCTAGTAAGGCATTAAACTGTCACAGCTTCAGGAAGGAAGAGCTCTCTGTTGTTCACAGAAATCCTCCCGTCCACATCCCTCACCTCTCTGGTAACAAACTCATAAAAAACGTATAGATGACTAACTTTCCCATGCTGTTGGTAAGAAGAATAGAAAAGAGAAAAGTGTTATTGTACACACATAGGCCTGCAGCTTTATCCTCGTAATACTCACAGATATCCACGCCCAGAGGGACAGAGCTTTGGATGCGCTTGTCTTTCAACTGTAAAATATTGCATAGCGTGACGCCAACTACGTGCCACCGTGCTCCAAAAAGGACAGTGATGAATTATTATACACTTGAGTGTACAAAAATTAGTAACACCTTCCCAATATTGAGTTGTACTCCCTTTTGCCCTCAGAACAGCCTCAATTCATCAGGTCATGGACTCTACAAGCGTTCCACAGGGATGCTGGCCCACCTTGACTCCAATGCTTCCCACAATTTTGTCAAATTGGATGGATGTCCTTTGGGGGGTGGACCATTCTTGATACAACCCAGCAGCGTTGCAGTTCTTGACACACGCAAACTGGTGCGCCTAGCACCTACCACCATACCCCGTTCAAAGGCACTTAAATATTTTGTATTGCCCATTCACCCTCTGAATGGCACACATACACAATCCATGTCTCAATTGTCTCAAGGTTTATAAATCCTTCTTTAACCTGTACTCTCCTTCATCTACACTGATTGAAGTGGATTTAACAAGTGACATCAATAAGGGATCATAGCTTTCACATGGATTCACCTGGTCAGTCTATGTCATGGAAAGAAAGCAGGTGTTCCTAATGTTTGGTACACTCAGTGTATAAGATAAAACATTGACACAGAAGAGTTAAATGTGCTATAATTTAAGCAGAACATGACACTATCTATTATCTTTACATCATGTGACATCCACTTTCACCCAAACAAACCTGTCCTTTCTCTCTGTTCTGTTCAATACTGCAGGTTGTCGTTTAAAAATACTCCGTATTTTTATGCTGAGGATTTTTACGACATCAGTGGGGCAAGATCGACATCTTGTGGTCGATTGTTGGCCTTCTGCATATATACTTTGTCCTCTGATGTAAAGGGAAAAAGCTCATTCTATTTATGTGTTTAGAAAATGGACACTTTATTAAATAAAATAAAACTAAAGACAGACTTCATTTGGCCGTTAGTTGTTATTACATTCAAGTTATATCAGGTAGGAACCTACGTTGGTAGGTCTTTGGGTTTCCTTTCGGACAGCTGTTTGAACACGCTGCCTGTGTTGAACAGCTGAGATCGTATCTGTCTTTGATCTTATTGTAGCGAGGTGAGTGTTTTTAATACCAGATACCTATGAAAGAAGCGTAGCTAATTTGATTGTCTGAATTTGATTCTCTGGCTACTGTTAGCTAAGATAGCAAGCTTCCGTGTATGTGGACACAGTAGTATTGTTGACAGCACTGGCCGTTAGGTATTTGTTACAAATTTAAATGTTCACATGATTCATTTGATAGGGTGTCAATCTTACTTCGGGTGTGTTCATTAGTCAGATGCCGTTGTAAAACGTTTTGTCTGTTTGCAACTGAAACCGTTTTACTCTAAACATAAATCGTTTTGCAACGAAAACGAGAGTTTCTATTGGACAAAATCCCTTCCCGTTTTGTTATGTTTGATTCCTGTAGTAAATGGTTTCCGTTGCAGAACG